>NC_090440.1:51547251-51812251 GCF_031143425.1 Pleurodeles waltl | reverse complement strand
CATGCATTGAACTTTACAATATTTTTTCAACTCATGTTCTTCTTAACCTTCTTCGCAACAACTTAACTTTCAAATCTGGTTACACGAGTCAGTTTGCTTTGCGTTCACATCTGCCGCGAGCAAACAGTCAGACATCTGGAAGGCTTGGGTTCTTTTTTCTGTGTTGAACACATATTTCCACAGATATCCCACATTGAGCTCTGTGTCAACAGCAAAATGGCTGCCCATCTGTTCAGTGACATCAAAACGAGGCTGGACCACACTCAAGGCAGGTGCAGGTTATTTAAACCTCCACACTGCAACAGTGTCAACATTGGATTAAGTGTATCCTTCCTCTCTGGTTCCATTAGCGGAATGCATAATGAGCACCGATGGGGCATGCAATTAGTCCTGCATGTGGTGGAGGTGCACCACAGCGGATCTCACTCCTGGCATCCGCGCCTTCCCTCCATGCAGTGTGAGATGCTCTTGCAAGCCGAGAGCCAAGCAGACACACATTATTCTTCTGCCGCTAATGGTAATGACGTGCAGCGCCATATTGAACTATGATAAATGCCCGGTGACAATTATTTGAAAACTATTAATACTGAACGTATCATCTGAACTGGCTAATGGACCCTTAATCTTCCCTCTTCAAAGTGAGTGATCTGACCCCCGCTGTCTCCACAATCCCCAAGAGAAGACCATCCTAGGAGTGGCACAGGCATGCTTGACAGTAATAAAAAATGTAGATAGGACTGTAATAGCCCCCAGCTTGTGGAAAGCAGCCTCTCCTAAAAACATCAGAGTCCATGGAATTTGAGACAAGAATTCCATTTGTTTGGTTATTTAATGCCAATGAAAACAAACACTCTGTTACAAATATAGAAAAAGGTACCCAGGAAAAATAGGGTGAAATGGAAATCCATGAAGCAAAACCTGCACAACCTTGCTCACAACAGCCAGCCTTACCTTGGCCAAACAAATATTTCCAGTTTTTGCCATCCATTGTCTCATCCAAAGTACACAGTTAAAACACTCTTACTTTGTGACTTCTTGCCCCTGCCTTCTTTCTTTTTTTTACTGCCATGGGCCTTCCTGTTACTGCCTTGACATTTCTTGTTATTGCCCTAGGTATTTGTCTTACTGCTTGGGTCTTATTGTTACTGCCATGGGCCTTCTTGTTACTGCCTTGAAATGTCTTGTTATTGCCCTAGGTCTTCTTCTTACTGCCATGAGTCTTCTTGCTACTCCTGGGGTCTTATAGATACTGCGCTGGATCTTGTTTTTACTGCCTTGGAATGTCTTGTTATTGCTCTAGGTATTTTTTCTTACTGCTTGGGTCTTATTGTTACTGCCATGGGCCTTCTTGTTACTGCCTTGGAATATCTTGTTATTGCCCTAGGTCTTCTTCTTACTGCCATGAGTCTTCTTGCTACTCCTGGGGTCTTATAGATACTGCGCTGGATCTTGTTTTTACTGCCTTGGAATTTCTTGTTACTGCCCTGGATCTTCTCATTACTGCCCTGGGATTCCTTCTTAGTGCACCGGGTCTGTTCTCTACTGCTTGGGCCTTCTTGCTACTGCCCTGAGAATCTTGTTACTGACTCGGATATTATCGCTACTGTGCTTGATCTTTTCATTACTGCCCTGGATCTTCTTGCTGCTCCTGGGGTCTTATTGGTAATGCCCTGGATCTTCTTTTTACTGCCTTGGAATTTCTTGTTACTGCCCTGGAGCTTCTCGTTACTGCTTGAGATTGCTTCTTAGTGCACCGGGTCTGTTCTCTACTGCTTGGGCCTTCTTGCTACTGTCCTGAGAATCTTGTTACTGACTCGGATATTATCGCTACTCTGCTTGATCTTCTCATTACTGCCCTGGATCTTCTTGATGCTCCTGGGGTCGTATTGATACTGCCCTGGATCTTCTTTTTACTGCCTTGTATTTTCTTGTTGCTGCCTTGCATCTTCTCATTACTGCCCTGGATCTTCTTGTTAGTGCCTTAGATTTTCTTGTTACTGTACTGGATCTCCTCATTACTGCCTTGGATTTTCTTGTTACTGCCCTGGATCTTCTCATTACTGCCCTGGATCTTCTTTTTATTGTCTTGTATTTTCTTGTTACTGCCCTGAATCTTCACATTACTGCCCTGGATGTTCTTGTTAGTGTCTTGGAATTTCTTGTTACTGTTCTGGATCTCCTCATTACTTCCCTGGATCTTCTTATGTTTTCCCTGGATCTTCTCATTTTTTCCCTGGATCTTCTTTTTACTGCCTTAGATTTTCTTGTTACTGTCCTGAATCTTCTCATTACTGCCTTGGATTTTCTTGTTACTGCCTTGGATGTTCTTGTTACTGCCCTGGGTCTTCTCATTACTGGATTTTCTTGTTACTGCCCTGGATTTTCTTGTTAGTGCCCTGGATCTTTTTGCTACTCCCCAGCTCTTCTTGTTACTACTGTGGAACTTCTCATTCCTGCTCTGGATGTTCTTCTCACTGCTCTGGATCTTCTCATTACTGCCCTGGATCTTCCTGCTACTCCCTGAGCCTTCTTGCTACTGCAATGAGTATTCTCACTACTGCCCTGGGTCTTCCTTCACCCTACCTTGGTTTCGCCTAAATCTGTGATTCTTCCGCAACTTCTGATGGGTGAAAAGAAACTGAGTGTGTTTCGTTTAATTTATTATTCATAAAGCAGGATAATGCAATTTGCAGTAAGCTGCAAGCCGCTCATACAAATAACAAAACAAACCGTAAACACTGACCCCAAACTGCCCAAACAGCAAAACCCACACTTAGACATACCCTCCCCCATAAAACACTGAATACAGATGCAATAACAAATACCTCCACCACCCGAGCTCAAATATACAAGTAAGAATTTCCTAAGATGAGGGTCTCTGAAGTCGCATGAAGCCTGACCCTCCACAGAGCCCCTTTCCTATATTCTACTCAGTTCATGTCACCCAGACCCTGTTTCCTTTGCATTTTCTCAGCTCTGCCTTTGTTGTCTTTTGAGACTGGCATTCAGCTGAGCCCACTCAAAGCCATGCCAGTGCCAGCCTGCTTTGCTAGCACCAGTGTGGTAGGAAGACAGTCCTTGTGGCCTTCAGAGACTTCTTGGTCCAGGAACCCCCACCGAGCAGTCTCCACTCAAGCTCCACGGAGGTGGGCTGCTTTTCATTTCACGCTCAGAGGTTTTCTGAAACTTCTATCTCTTTGTAGGATTTTAAGGACACATTAATAGTATTCAGCTTTTCATCGTCTTGAAAGTTTCATTTGCATTTTGTTCTGTGCTTCCCTCTAACTTAGAATAATGTACTCTGATATATTGTTCGTATTTACTCATGGTTATTTCTTGTATTTCTTCTTTGTCATTACGTTTATAGTTTTATAACGTTATTACTCCTGTTGGAAATGTATCCAGATGATAATTGGACAGAGCTTTGATACATTTATAAATAAGTTTTGCATAAACTATTTTTGGATCCTTACACAAAACATTTCAGGCGGACTAATTTCTAGAGCCAGAACCTCCGGTTTTGTGGTCATGGGGGTACGTGGCAGATTGGACACGTCTATGCCTTGCTCAGATTTGGGGCTTATTTACAAGACCCATTTGCGGCCAGTGTGCAGACTCATATCTACAAGACCACGCAAAGCCACTTTGCGTGGCTTTTTGTCGCCTTGTTGGAATAGTGCTGCATTGCCTTACTCAGTGTCATTGAGGTGTTCCAGGGGCGTTGCGGTGGGTTTCCCCATGCAACACCCATGGTTCTGGCTTTTTCCCAGATTTACAAGGGTATGTAAACCTGGGAATGATTCAAAACCATGCACTGAGGCGTAACATGGAGAAATGTTTTAATTTCTCCTCATTTTATCCTCTTTCCATGTATGCCGCAGGATTGTTTTTGTGCTGGAAGGTGTCCCTTTCCGCACACAAATAACCCTGCCTACAATGCGGGCACCCTTGCACCATGGCGCAAGGGTGCCTGCGTTGGTGCTAGGCAGCCAATTGTGCGCCAGTGCAGGGGAAAAGGGCAGGAATATACCGTATTTCATAAATATTGTGCATTCCTGCCAATTCCCTGCGGCGCTGGGCATCGCAGCAAGGTCACTTGCTGTGCTGCCCTGCACCACTTTGTAATAAATATGCCCTTAAGCCTCACAATATAGGAAGTTGTGGACCCCATTTTATGTAACACACAGAAGACAAAGGGTTTAATTTAGAAGAAAGATAAGTATGGTAGTTTTATGAATGTGGTATTCCTCCATCTCCAACCTAGCTGGAAGGCAGCGGACCACTGTACAAGAAGCATGTCAAAGACACAATGAGTGACTGAGGTGGAGCTGCTTCCTAAAATCCAAAGTGGACTGGTATTGCATCATAATGTAGTGTGCTTTAAAGAGGGGCTTTTTCAGCTGTTTCTTAAATTGTCCTGATAGATGCAGGGATTTTATAGCTGATCCTGTGTGCACAGAGGCACTTTTTCATCTGCAGCCTGATGGTGTCCTGGCTGGGCGTGTGCTGGGAGCCACCATAGATGGTGAGCTTCTCATTCAGATAGTCAGGAGCACTGGTCATGGTGGCTTTGTAGATACTGCAGCTGGGTTTAAAGTCAGTGAGGTCTGGCAAGAAAAGGCAGGAGAGTTCCATCAGGATGAGGGGTATGGTCATATCTGTTCACACCCTTCATGGGGTGTGCTGCTACACTTAAGATGTCCTTAAAGAGGCCACTGTGGAGTTTGTAAGGCTGTGGAGCTGGGCATTGAAGTCATCCAGACACCAGAGTGCAAGGGCTTGAACTGCAGTTCTGAAGTCACTTTCTCTGAGGATCACTTTCACTCTCTTCAGTAGAGGGAGTTAGTGCCAGGCCCTCTTACTTTTTTGGGTGATCTGTTCCTTGAATTTGAGATTGGTGTTTAGGGTGAATATGATACCTGAAATGGGGTAAATGTTGAGGTTCGTGTTGTTGAGCCCTGTTTGGACCAGATGTTGGCTGTTATTCTTGGCAACCTGCAGGAATTTTGTTTTGTTCGGATTAAGCTTTGAGTAGGCACCAGACATTGAGGTCTGGACATGTCCTTTTCTCCCTTGTTCCTGTGCTCCTTTCTCAATTGGAGGTTGGCTCTTGTGGTTTCCAGGCTGAGACAAAGTTGCCCTAGGCTTTGGAAACCTCAGACAGCAGATCTCATGAATGTGACACTGCTGTTGTAGCAGCTGCTCTACTTTGGATAGAGGCTCTGATGTCTTTCACATTGTCAATCGACCATTTTGCCAATGACCGGCATATCAACCATGGCTGTACGACACAGAAAGAGGCAAAATACTCCCAGTATAAGGGGGTAATAAGTCATGCTCTTCCCCAAAGAAAGAGTGCCAGACTGATCTGCCCTTAGAAAAAACATGATTGGCAGAAGGTCTGTCATGCCACTATAGCATGGTGGAACTGTCATCACTATTTTTACCCCATATCGGCTACTGCCATGAAGGTGAGAGCCTGGCAAGGGGAAAAAGCCCTCAAGCATAGAGCAAACTGTTTCGGCCGGCCAGCCAGAGAGACTTTGGCCAGTCAAAACTTAAACGATCGATGTGTTAAAATACAATGGAGAACCAGTTGTCCTTCAAGACTGGGAGAGTAGTTAGAAGCACAGGCTAACTTGGGAAGAGAAACTTTCAAAACTTTGAGAAAGTTTGAAACCACAATATTCTCAAAAACAAATGTAAACTGATGAGAATATAAGCGGAATAGGCAATCAGGCAAAAACTTGTATTTAACACTATGGGCCTGATTCTAACTTTGGAGGACGGTGTTAAACCGTCCCAAAAGTGGCGGATATACCACCTACCGTATTACGAGTCCATTATATCCTATGGAACTCGTAATACGGTAGGTGGTATATCCGCCACTTTTGGGACGGTTTAACATCGTCCTCCAAAGTTAGAATCAGGCCCTATATGTAAGGTGACAGCAACAGGTGCGGGATTGTCAAATAACCAGGTGTAAATTGATCATCGGGATGTGGCAAAAGCTGTCGCACAGAACCAAAAAAAGCTGAAATGGTACAAATTTTGCAAGAGAATCTGTTGCTAATTGATAAAAGGAGCGCAGTGCACGTGTCTTGTGGAAAATGTGGCAACTAGGCAAAATATCAAATTAAAGGTAGTCTATTTAGCAAGGTGAAAACAGAGCAAGTGAAACAGGTGCAAAATGGTTTACTGGCCTGCAAAATCCACAAAAAAGAAGAAAACAATGTAAACAAATGTATTGAATCAGGTACCTGTTAATCAGTGGAATCCAGTAGAACCTACTGGGCCTAATTCCTATTTTTTTTTTTATTTGAAGCTGAACCTTTACTACCTTGCATGGGTGAATAGTTAAGAATGTCCTCAGTCCCCTAGACTTTGAATAGTTTACTTACAAAAGTCACACGTTTCAATTGCTATCTCCGAAAGGATGTGAATATCTACTTGCGTTCTTGTAACGGGCTTTTTATGTGTGCAAGAGGCGCCTGCAGTGCTTAATTTGTGCTTGTTGTTTCCGGTGCTGAGCACCGGCACTTATTTCTGAGGCCCGGGGCTTAGTTTTCTGTCTCAAGCATTTACTGCGAGCAAAAGACACGTGGGGAAGACAGAGGAAGAGAAAAACAAAACAAAAAAAAACGTCAGAAATGGGAAAAGGAGGAAGATGCAAGAGTGAACTGAAGGGGTAGGGGGTGGCTGTAAATGGATTGAAGAGGCCCGAGGTGGCTTCAGGTTTACGCTGCCTCAGTATTGTGTGCTCGCACTTTTAATTGCAACAGCCGCTAGTTTAAGAGGGGAGCTTTGAGCACCGGCACCTTTTTATTTACAAATTAAGCACTGGGCGCCTGTCCTGTTGATGCTTTCCCAAGCTGCAAGGATGGGGGCTCAGCTGCTGATTGGCCTGTTTTTGAAGGAGTGCATCTGCACTGATGTTTGCTATGTGGTACCACTTCTGAGAGGGAGGGAAGCTTGCACTGCAGACCCCCGTGCTGCACCTGTCCTGCCACGGAGGAGGCTTGCACTGCTGATGCCCAACAGTGACCTATGGGCGCTGCTGATGCCCATTAGAACTTGGTTTCTTTGGCATCTTAATCATAAATGCATAGATAGGTACGACGGGAGGCGGATGGGCTCACAAAACATCACAGGATCAGCTTCCAGAGACAGAGAAGTCTCTCCAAGACCTTAAAGTTATTTCAACTAAATGGCAGTCGGGGTCTGGTGATTGGACCACATCCTTGCACCCATCTGTCATAATTACCCAATCGCCAGCTCCCTGGCAGAGGGGCTAGCCGCCCCTGAACAAGAAGTGTCAGTAATAATATATTGTATTTCATTTTCATTCGCTCTAAGTGTAAAGGCAGCTGGAGCGCGTGTTCCAAAGAGGTGCAGGGGGCAGGGACAGCGCCTGCTCTTGTCGCATTAAAATATGAGAGGAGGTCAGGCGGCCGCTCTTCTGTATTCAAAGCTCAGCCTTTACTGTCTCGGAGAGAAGGGAATTAATAGTGTCATTTGGACCTTTGCTTCACGTCAGCATCCTTCTGAATGTAGAGTGAGAAAGAGAGGGCCCTGGGAATAACCCCAAAAAGGTAACTCTCAAATTTACAGCTTTTACCCTGAATGGCTCTGCTGTTCGGTTTTTTAACATAAAATAAGAAAATGAAAAATGTGTGGTCAGGTTATATTGGTTTTGAATTCAATAAAAAGTGGCCCTTGGGTGCAAAAGTGTCTCTTGTGCGTCTTTTACTGATGCTCGTATTGGCATTGTGCTGCCTCTCTTAAAAAAAGAGTTGTGGGTGACAGAGGCGTCCAATGTAGGCTTAAGAGGGCTGTACCCAAAACAACATTTCTGGATATATATATGTATATATATATATATATATATTTTTTTTTTTAAACATATTTTATTAATTTTCAAATACATACATTACAACCCTTGTATGAGCTCCTCTTGTCACTTGTGTCCTATCGCAATAGACACCTTCAATGTCTCATACAGAACGATATATATCTGGCATGTCATTACATTCGACAAGTAAAATAGTCAGTGGTACCTTCATCCCTCGTTATTGTGTGGTGTCTCCTATTCTCCCGGCCTTTCTTGCCATGACATGTGATCTGGCGGGCATTCCACTATCACAGAAGTCCCTTTGAGAGCCTAAACTCCCCCCTCGTGCGCCTAGATAATTCGATGTGTCAGTTTGTGGTAGGTATCTCTTGCTGCTATGTGGGATGGGACCCTCCATCCGCTTTCCGCCTACTCCCATGTCTCCATAAGTGTCTGTGTGGTCTCTATTGGTGCTGGATTCGGGTATCTGGGCTCCGTATTGGGTGTCAGCACAGAGTGTTCAGGAGGGTGTCGCATCATCCAGTGGCCCCTCCCCCAGGTTTTCTAACTCGCTCCCCAATGTGCCCCATGCCCATGCCCTCTCCAGTGGTCCTCGGCCTCTCCGTGCATCCCTGTGCCTAACTACCTCTTCTGCCTTTGCTTATTTCAACACTTCTCGATTCCATATACTTTCTCAGGGGCCCAGTGTTGCCTTCTGGTCATTGCTGTTTCTCTTTTAGCTAAAACCAAGGCCAAACCCTGGAACTGGTCAGTGACTTTGTGCTGGATGTGTCTGATAGCCTCCTAATAAGCAGTGTCTGGGGTTAACAGGTACTTCTTGATCGATCGTATCTGTGATGTGGTGTGTAATCGATCTCCAGAACTCTCGTATGTTTGGGCAAGACCAAAACATGTGGAGAAATTCAGTGTCCTCCTCTCCGCATCTAGAACACCTGGCTTCTGGGAGACCGAAGTCCCTCTTAATTCTGCCTGGTGTCAGGTAGGCTCTATGTAGTACGTATATATTGATAAGTTTAAATCAGGCGTTCCTAGAGGCATCTTCATTTCTGGATAACTTTAAGGGACAAACTTAAATCGGAAGATTTTTGGGGAATTATTTGCATTGTTGTTTTTTTCTGAAATTCTGCCATGAGCCAGATTCCTAGCAGCCTAGGCTAGAAACAACCACCAGAGATGTTGCCTAAAGTGAGTGGTTTAACTGTTCTACATAGGAACATATTCCATTTTGCCAACAATTTGATTGCAAATACGTTATAGGGAATTCACGCTGATTAACTAGCCTAAAGAATCTGAATTTCTTGCTACAAACTTGTTTCTGGAAACATTTTGGACATTCAGTGACAAGAAAGCAAATGAAGAAAAAAAAGTAAAAACACTGTGAACTGACTGCCGTGACCATTATAAAAATGTCCAAACAAACATGGGCCAGGAATTACAACTTCATTTGAAACATCAATCAGGCATTTTGTTGCATGTAAACAACTTTACTTATTAGATTTAACTCATTGGCAACAAAAAAGGGGATTTCATATTTTCATCACTGGTAAAACCAAATCTAAAGAACCATATATGTGTGCACACTGTACAAATTAAGGTACTTTACTGATATGGCATTATCACCATTTTGGTTATTGTGCCAGTTTGATATGAATTATTTCACTAGAGTCCAGAGCACTATTTTTACAAATTGCTTCATTACAGAAATGAAGAGCAGACATTATTTTCTTCTCATTGTAATGACTTTTTATTCCTCTGACATTTCATGACATCATATACTCAAGAGTTGCTAAAAACGTTTGGCAGTAATGTGATTCCAGAAAACCCCAATGTAGGAAGTCGGGCTATGATTTAGTGTTTGGCAGATGGAGTGGACTCTATGAGGATGTCGGTGGACAATTCCTCCACCATTCAGAGGGAACTTTACCCAAACGTACGGCCTCATATGCAGGAATCTGACGCATCCCCATTGATGCGTCAGATTCCTTGCACGTCCCACATATCCCCTAACAATTCCATGGATGTACTGTATTTACAAGACATTTTCACACATGCCTCAGTAATTCTGACAGCGCTGTTGGTGCTAAACTCACACATTGCTGGAGCAGTATTGTTAAACTGACTGTCCCATAGGAAAAAGTCCTGTGTCAGTTTTTCGCCTCCTCTGGGCAGGCGGTAACATTATGACAATGTAAAGTCACAGAATGACTCAGTGAAATGTTGTAAATTTCATAAATTTCACTGTGTCAGTTCTGCGTGTCTTTGGCTACGGGAACGCCTACCCTGCATCCATTATACCTGGCACAGGCATAATGCGACTCAGGCCTTACCAAACTGACGCATTGGGCCCAATGCGTCAGTTTTTAAAATGGAACAATGTAGTGCACTGCCAGTGCCACCGCTGTGTCTAAAAAAATGACACAGCAGTGTCGCAAAGGGCTTGTAAATGAGGCCCTTAGAGTTATCCGGTGACTCTCAGACAATGGTCTACATTGACAGGAACCGCCATCATGGAAAAGTTTGAAGGATGGTACCATCAGATATGACTCCCAAAACTGAGGTTTATTTTTGAAAAACATTTTTGTATTCCTGTTTAGAAATATTTTCAGGGTCTTCAACATGGATGCCATTTTGGGGTGACCAGGGGTTGCATTTGCAACCCCTGGCTTGCTATTTGTGACCCCGTCTCTACCTTTGCAATCTCTTGCCTCAGAGGTAGCAAAATGTGTGCCAGGAAAACAAGCTTGTCTTTATGGATGTCAGTTGGGAGCCACTTTACACATTTTCTGTCAATTTTCATTGCACTAATAGTAAATATATTTAATCATTCACTATTAGTGTAATAAAGAATGGTTTGCAATTAGCTGGATTATGACCCTCCATGGCAGCTGAGATGAGTAAAAAAATGCTTTAAATATATGTTGTGTGCGTGCTTGTGGATGAGAGCGTGTTTACGGGAGAGTGAGTGTGTATGGGTAAGCATGCATGTGTGAGTGAAGTAAAGGTTAAATGGGTAGTGATGTCACTTCCGCTACCCCTGGCATTTTGCTGAATTGATGTTTATGGTCTCCAATATCAGATATATGCAAGGCATTAATGTTGTTTGTCAACATCTTGCACGAACTGTCCATCAGGAATGTTTTCTTTTCTTTGAATACCTCATGTACATAAATTGTGGTTCAGGTCTGTTTTTTCTATAACAGCTCCTGTTTATTGAAGCGCATGATCTGAGCCACACTGATAGGCAATGGTAACTTCTAATGTTTTAAACTAGAAAGTTCATTTCTGAAAAAAAACCTAAATAGATTATATTTTATTGTTTTTATTTCATCTTGAGTCAAAACCTAAAGGGCCAGAGTAACCTAGCAGAGTGATGAATCATGGGTAAGTGTATTTAACTCTGGTTCCATTGCTCAAGTTAAGATCACAGTTAATCTCAATTGGTCACAGCTGGAATAATGCCAGCACACATGATCTGTACAACAGTAAATTCAAGATAATCATGCAAGACTTAGCCTGTCTGTGAAAAAAGCACATTCAGATACATGGGGCTAATGTTAAGACTTTAATGCCCATTCCACTATGAACCTTGCAATATTCCACTTCCGAGAAACAGGGAAACAGAAACAGAGAAAACATCTGAACTGCAGAACAGGTAATCAAAAATCTCTGTAGGCAACTCCTCAACTTCCTGACCTGAAATCCTGGTACTCTCTAATAATACGCTGGACTCGCACTGAATATCAGGTACTAAAAAGAATGGTGCGCGAAGGGCGACAGCATACAGGATGCTCTACATGGGAGAATATGGTGACAAAGCTGGAGGCCAAAAACGATGAGAAGCCGCCATGAACCGGGGCATGCGTATTTGCAACAACCACAGCACAAATTCCTCTGCACCCCTCATCTCTGAAACAAAATTCATAGGACACCCAGGCACCACAGAGCATGCACACCATCCCCCCTCAATTGTCCAGTAATAGTCACCCACTAAATCCATGCCACCACAGTTTTAGCGATACATGGGGAGCAGAAAACCAGGGGAGCCACCTGCATACATTAATTAAGTTGAGGCCCCCTTCAGACAATTAGGGAACTCATGCACACAAAGCAAGGTCCACACTGGTCTCGAGCGAATGCCTATATAAAATCAACAAGGAAGGATAAACCCATAGAGGGTGCAGCCAGAAATGATACCGCTAGATTAGAAGTGTTCCGTGAAGTGCATATTGGGGGGGTGTGTAATTGTTACATGACTTAGTTAATTAGCCATTGTATTGGTTTATCCTGCAGTTGCAAATTGAACAATTTGTATCATATTTTGTAAAATAAAACCAATAAATATATTAAAAAAAAAAAAAAAAAAAAAACTCCTCAACTTAACATGTTTACAGAATATTTCAACCTTCCCATAAGAGCAACATGAAGAACTAGCCTCACATATGTTAAGAGTTTATTTACAATACTACATTAAATTAACTACACTAATTTAATCAAATTCTACATTAGGTGGCAAGTAAGTTTATTTGGCTTAAGAAATTTAAAATAGGTAAACATATGTTGGGGGATATATTCATGTAAGATCAATATTTGGTACTATATGTTTTAGAAGATATTTTACATTTATATATTTCTCTGGGCTGTGCATATGCTTCTATAATACGAATACTATTATAGACAGGAGGAAAACTAAGGCCCAGATTTACGAAGCCCTTGCATTGCCGTTTCATCACGGCAAGGCGCGCAAGGTAACACAAGGACTTCACTGAGCTTTACCACGCCACACAAAGCCACCTTGCATGGCTTTGCATGGCTTAGTAAATCTGGAGTTAGGCAAGCCAATCCAAGTAACTGCCTTGCATTACTGTCTCTAGGATGGCACCCCATTGGTGGAGTGTGGGTGCTCCAAGACTAGCAAACCTGGGAATGTGTCAAAATTCTATGCCTTCCCAGGTGAGGTGTAAGAAGAAGATATATGTTTATTTCTTCTTGCATTCTGTAGCACACTTAGAAAGAGGAAAATGTCTCAGAGGACTGTTTACATGCAGGAAGGTGCTCTTAGCCTATAGCATAATGGCTTCATCTGTCCAATACGAACCACGACTTACACCTTCTGTATTATGTCCCTGCCAGCCCATTCATGCACTCTATGGCCACTACACTTTGACCTCATTCACTGTTTTTTATGCCCCCTTCAATTACCTCTCTTCAGTCCCTCCTCAAACTCACCCACTGCATATGCTGACATTGCCTATTCCTGCGCACTAAAACCATCTTTCCTTGTCAGTGCCCATAGCGTGTTTATGTTCCCTGTACATATGCAGCCATGACCCTATACCCCTTGAACACTAGTGTATTCTATTGATGCTCCTTCTTGCAAGATGGAGGCACTATATTGTGTCCACACTCACTGGTTGTTGAATGTGAGGGATGTCTCTTCGCCTCCCACCTCTCCTCTTGAAACATCTTATGCAGCTTCTTCAGTTGTTTTATGCCAGTCTCTGTATTTGCCTTGCTGCTACCTTGGTGGCTCGTCTCTTCCTGACTTCTGCATGCACGTGCCGCTGTATACTCATGGCTCCATCTGGATGTAGTAATATGAAGATACAGATGGTTCTTCCTCTGGGCACCCACACTGTCTCTTTTTATCCTCTGCTCATCTATTTCCCTCCTAATTCTTTTCATTCTCCTCCAAGTCTTCCCCCACTGCCCCTTTTTATTCGTCCAGCTCCTGTTTTCCTTCTGGGCCTCAGACATCACTTTTTTCTGTTACCGCCTCCATCGTTCTCTTCCGCTTACAGGCGCTCTACAGGCAAGAGTTCTGATCGTTGAAACATAACCTTGCTTACAAGGCTTGGTTAGAGACTTCCTGATACTGCTTCCCAATCCACAGCTAAACTCATATCTGGTTGGCTGCCAGGCATGAAGCCAGCAAAACTCTCAAAGCCACGACCCAACAGGAGTAGGAATTCATGGAGCTTGGACCAAATTTCCTGGTTGTAGGACTTTGAAAGCTAATAGAACCATTGAAAACAGCAAGGAGTGAGACTACTCTAAAAAGAGTGACTCAGACACAGTAAGACTGTTTTACAAGATTAGAAGTTCACACAATACAGGTAAGACAGTGTATTGAGGTAGAGGACTGATACAAAATGAGAGAGAGCCATGGTAAGACACACACCATTAGTGAGTTTGTATGCAAAGATCTAAAGATAACACTGCACAAGTAAATTTGTGCATGAAAAAATGTAATTAAATTAATGCCCAGTGAGTACTGTTGTGCTCCAAGGTATGAGTATGGGATCCAATCGGAGACATTGTGAGAGAGGGCTTGAGACTTGCAGTCAGTGTGCCACTGGACGTCAGTGATTGTAACTGTAGTCCAATATGTGGGACTCACATTCAATGGGTGGGAGACATTTTCTACATTATGGAGCACAAATCCAGATGAGTGAAGCTTAGCTCAAGGATGCGACACTCAGTGAGTAACGTTGGGCTCCACTTGAGTGAAGTTTACACCAAGTACCCAAGGCTGAGCTTCAAGGAGGAACACAAGCAACGCGGGCTGGACTGGCCGTAGCGGGCATTGGGCGTATTCCTGGTAGGCTGGAAGGGTGGGGGGCGTTTTTGCAGCAGCGCGTCCCGGAGGATGGTCAACAAAACTGCCAAGGATGCTTTGGGTTCCAAGTCCGGCCCTGCAAGCAACTAACGAGAGACTGTGCAGAAAGTTGTGAGACTCAAGCTAACTGAAAGGCCGATGTATGAAAGTGTGGAGCTCATGCAAAATTAGGGATGATCCACTTATTCCCCTCTGTTCTCTCCATGTCCTTTGTGACACTCCCACCACCTGTGTATTCGCATTTTCTGAGTATTGTTTGGTTCTGCGCCCACTTGCCATCTGGCTGTTCTCCATAGGATGTTTTCTTGACTAAGCCGCGTAGCTTCTGCATATGGCAGACTTCTGATGCCAAATTCAGGACTTCATAGCACTGGTGATGGACACAGAAATACAGGAAATTTAATATAGTAGATAACGTGCATTCTTTTTTATTAAACTAGATACATGTTTGGAACTCTATCTTATGCAGAGCAAAAGTCAGATCACCTGTTGTTTATACTGATTGAGAAACCATTGAAAGACAACTGTCTGCAGTGATTAATTTGTGCCAGTGGTTGCCACTCTCCAACACCAGCATTTACTTCAGGGGGCCAGGACACTTTGCCACTTCCTGTACTCCAGTCCCTGTCTGGGCAGCAGGACACCGCTGATAAGTCCTTCCTTTATTTTCGAGCATGGACACAGAAGGCTAGCCAATACAGTGCCAGTTTGGTACATTGGTAGAACTTCTTCTACTTTCATGCACCACAATGGGAATAAAAGGAAGAATACTGCCCTGTTGCCAAGTAGGAGGGCATGCCACTGTCCACCAGGGTGACAATACAACTGATGAATTAGCCAATTGCAGAGATGTTCAGAGTTACTGAGGTAAGGCCGGCATTCCAATTTGAGAACTGGCTCTTATATTTTTTCAACTTAAGCCAGGATGTCTACAATTACAAAAATAGACCTTCAGTTATGGGCAGTGTAACAAAGTCCTGCTTTTTGCATGACTACTCACATATTTTTGGACTGATACTGTTCAATTTTGGACTCTGTATACTGTAAACTGGGGCCCTGTTAATCAGCCTACTGTGGTTGTGCTCGGACCCCTAAAAAGTGGCACATTTAATTTACTTACAAATCCCTAGTTTATGGTAGCCAGTGTAAAACAAAAGCTACCTCTAATTAATTGGTAATGGAAATATTTCATACCGTTTGCTTATGATACGTCACACTGGAGCTATATTCATAATGTATGAGACAAAAGTATATTGAAAACAGTTTTATTTAATTTCTGGTCTCATCACAATGTTCACAAATTCTCAAATATATATAATATATAGTCAGTTCAACAAATAATACACATATTATCTGGGCCACAGACAACACTCACTCTAAAACACTTCAAATCCCAGACACTCAGCATCAATCATACCACACCTATCCATAAGCCAACACACCATACAACACACACTCAGACAAAAGGATCCCATATATTGCACCATATATGAAATCGGGAGGATCACAACCTATTCAGAGTGCATTATAATCTAGATTGTCTCGGTTTCGAGTGACTAAGTAGGAGGGTTTGCCTGTTACAATTGCCATACCTGTAGGTGGGCACAGGGAGCTTTGCACAAAGTTCTGCCATATTGGTTTCAGGTAGAGAGGGGCACTGTGGGATACATTAAGTACACAAGGATGTCTTCTAAAATGGGTAGGCGCACCCCTGGGAACTTGTACTCCATTGGTTAGGGAGTGTTCAGGAGTCCCAAACCCACAGCATATCCTGGGAATACATGTTACATCCTCAGTACCCTCTTCAGAACACCACTGGGCCTGGGAAGACAGAAAAAGTACTACACCTGCTGTTTACTCCGTGAGAGAAATCCTTAGGGTTGGATCTGCTCCAATATGTACCCAGGACTGAAGAGAGGACTCCAATAGCTAGTTGACTAGCCTCCTGTTAAATGCCAGGAACATAAAATTTGCAGGAAGCCCAAATCTATGCTGAGCCCACCTGACCAGGTCTACCAGGAGTTTCCCAGGACTGTGCTGGTGCCTTCTAGAAGATTGAGTTTTACCCATCCAACTAGTTCCCAGAAGGTCCTGGACCAGTGGCTGTTATTAGAGTATACTCTTTCCCACTTCAAACTGCAAGACTGGACACTTAGAAAAATTTTCTGAACTTTTCTCTGAAAGAACCAGAGGCTACCACCAGACCGCTGCCGAGCCACATGCGACGCTGAGATGCCGATCAGACTCAACTTGCTGCTTTGCCCCTCTTTAAAGACAACTAATTCCCAGAAACGTTTCTAAGCACAACTGCAGAGGACATCATCAAGACCAACGGTGAGCAGCAACCCTCGGTCTTTGACAACAGCCTGTGCCAGAACTTCAGACTTCGCTCGCTTGGAGTTTTCCTGCCATCAACATCGAGAGCCTCAAACTTCCCACAAGAGCCAAGGCTTCAACCGGTGACACCAGTCGGCCACCACCAATGAGCCCCTCTTCAGATCTAGCCAGCAATCCAACCCACCAATGACAATGTCAATGAGGATTTTTTTCCAGAAAAACTTTCCACCAGGACGAACCTGGTCCCAGTAGCATACCCTTGCTCCATTGGGATCAGCCATAGCTTTTGAGTTTTAGCCGATCTATCATGACCAGATACGTGCAATTGGCATTTTGTGCTTTTTGGCACTAGAAATGTTTGAACTTTGACAAATCATATCTCTGGTTCCCTACATCTGATTTTTGTTATTTTGGTGTCTGGTTATTCATTAAAATTCAACCTGTTTTCATAAATGGGTATAAATCAACTTTTTAACTGTTTTGATACTGATAAATGCTTTACACATTTCTCCTAAATTACACCTGTCTGCTCTGTGCTACAGCTACCAAGGATTGAGCTCAGGTTTAAGTTATTGAGACCTAACTGGCCCTGGTACAGAATTGTGACATTTTTACAGGGTGAGGATTCACACCCCCTCCATATAATAATCCACATTCTTATAGATAGCATGCTGTGGGGTTTAAATTTGGCAGTTCTGTTAGCTGATAGTGGGGAGGGGTCACTCTTGCATGGTGGTGCTATACACATGCTCTCCTGACACCTACCCCAACTACACAACGTTTGAAATAATACAACATATTTAGGCCCGCATTACAACCCTGGTGGTCAATGATAAAGCGGCGGTAATACAGCCAACAGGCTGGCGGTAATAATTATGAAATGATGACCACTGCGGAAACAGCTCAGACAGACAGCCACTTTAACACACCAACCGCCAGGGCGAAATCAACAGGTACCGCGGCGGTAACCGCCTACAGCCAGACGGAAGACAATGTTCCGCCCACTGTATTATGAGACAGGAAACCCCCACCTTTTCCGGGGCGGTACCAACGACATCAAAAGCCTGGGGGAAACACTGCACAGAAGGGAAACGACTCACCTCTGGACACTCAAGGAAGAACCACGCCGCCATGGAGTCCGAGTTGCATGTGTTCCCCATGCTCTTCTATCTTCTGCTCCACTACGAACACCAACGCCGGCAAAGACGACCACAGTGAGTACTTCCACCTAGCACACGGGGGGAGGAAAAAGAGAGTGACACACACACACAACACCATACACAAAACCAGATGCAGTAACATTACATATTTACCCGATACCCCTAAGGAATAATGCATGGACAACCAAAATAGGATAAAAAGAGTGTAATAAGTTGAAATACTATAAATATGTACATCCAAATCAACAAGTCTACATATATACAAATGTACGGACACTGCCCAGTCCTCAATGTCCGTGGGCCACAGGGCCACATCACATAGTCCAAGGCCCCACCTCACTCCTGCAACAACACGGAGAGAACACTGCAGGGGCATCAGGTCGAAAATAGACAGGCACCTCAGGGGGACAGGGAACTGGGGGTCACCTCAGCCGGAAGATGGTACAACCTCACTGGTCCTGGAGGGGGGCAACATGCCCTGTGCTTGATCCTGGGGAGTGTAAGGCCACAGTCTCTCAAGTGGGTGTCTTGCCCACTGCCTTTGGAGGGGGCAACATGCCCTGTGCTTGGTCCTGGGGATTGCAAGGCCACAGTCTCTCAAGTGGATGACTTGCCCACTGGTTCTGGAGGGGGCATTGTACCCAGTGAACTTCATCCTGTGGAGGATGGGGTGAGTGGATGGCTTCTCCACTGGTTCTGGAGGGGCACTGTGCCCAATGAGCTTCATCCTGTGGAGAATGGGGTGAGTGGATGGCTTCTCCACTGGTTCTGGAGGGGACTTTGCACCCTGTGATGCAGATCTTTGGGAGTGCAAGGTCACAGTCTCTCAGCTGGGTGTCAGACCCACAGGATTTGCTGGGGCGGTGATGGCTGCTCAGTGGTGGTAGTGGTGGTGCTGCTGGTGGAGCTAACAGAGGTGGGGGAGGCTCCAGCTCATCCCCTGCAGCCTTGGATGCCTGCCCACTGGGACTGCTGCTGGTGGCAGTGCAGGTGGTGGTGCAGGTGGCGGTGCTGGCAGTGGTGGGGGAGGCTCCAGCCCATCCCCTGCAGCCTCAGACGGCTGCTCACTGGGGCTGCTGCTGCTGGCAGTGGTGCTGGTGGCAGTGCTGGTAGTTGTGGGGGGAGGCTCTGGCCCATCCCATGCAGCCAAGAATGGCTGCACCACCATGGTTGGTGATGGGGGCTCCGAATGAGTCCCTGCACCTGGCCCCTTATCTCTATTTTGCCTGCTGTTGCAGGCCCATTGCCCCTCCTTCCTGCAGCCTGTGCTGGCTCCTTGCCCTTCCGTCCTACGCTGGTGCTGGCTCCTTGCCCTTCCGTCCTGCAGCTGGTGCTGCCTCCTTGCCCTTACGTCCTGCAGCTGGTGCTGCCTCCTTGCCCTTCCATCCTGCAGCTGGGGCTGACTCCTTGCCCTTCCTCAACACACTTGAGGCTGGCACTCTGTTCGTCTGCCTGGCTGGTGGCCGGGATCCTTTCCCACCTGGAGTAGTTGGGGACACTACTTTGTCCGTGGACTGGGTGGCTGAGGTGCTTGCCTGGGTTATGACTGCCCTGGCCTGACATGAGGGACGGGGGAGGGGTAGGGAAGAGGTCAATGGTGGAGAGGAAAAGCTTCTTAGGGACATTGGGTTGGGAAGAGGATGATGGTTTGAGAGTGGAGGAAGAGGGAGTGGTGGTAGGAGGTGTCAGTCTGCTGTGTTTGGGTGCAGGTGCATGGGCTGGATGCTGTTGTGAGGTGGATGGCTGTTGGGTGTCTGAGTGCTTGCGTTTGTGTACTTTGGGAGGAGAGGGCACAGACACAGTGGGAGAGGACACAGGGGACGTGTGCATGGAAGTGAGGGTGGTGACTGCAGGTGAGAGGCATGTGCTGTTAGGTGTGCTGGTGATGGGGATAGTGGATGAGGATGTAGTGCATGCAGGTGTGAGTGGAGACTAAAGTGAGAGGGAGGTGGACGACAAGGAGGAGGGAGCCACAGTGGAGGCAGTGGATGTTGGCATTTCTGCTTCTGGATGGTGTTTGTGTGAGTGCCTGTGGGATGAAGTGTGGTGCTTGTGTTTGCCATGTCCACTCTTGTGTGTTAACCTGGGTGCATGCTGGTCTGACTGTGTGCTTGGGATAGGCTGGGGTTGAGGGGAATGGGATTGGGAAGAGAAAGTTGAAGGGGGAGGGGGTAAACAGGGACAATGGCTGCCATCAGAGAGGAGGCCAGAGCCTGGATTGATCTATGTTGGGCCGCCAAGTCAGTGTGAATGCCCTCCAGGAATGCATTTGTCTGTTGCATTTGGGCTTCCAGCCCCTGGATGGCATTCACAATGTTTGACTGCCCAACAGAGATGGATCGGTGGAGGTCAATAGCCTCCTCACTCAGAGCAGCAGGGCTAACTGGGGCAGGGCCTGAGGTGCCTGAGGCGAAGGAGATGACCACCCTCCTGGGTGAGCGGGCACAGGAAACTCGCTGAGGGGCTGCTGGGAGGGCGGTGCTGGTACAGGGGTGGCGGCTTTACCTATAGCTGGGGTGGTTCCAGAAGGGTCCGCCACCACTAGGGAGCTCCCATCGGAGGAGGTATCCATGTTGGAACTGTCCCCTCCTGTCTCTGCCATTGCGCTTCCCTCGCCCTCCGTCCCACTGGTGCCCTCACTGTTGGTGGATTCGGCCTCCTGGGTCCTGTGGGATGCAGCTCCCTCCGTTGCCGGTGCCTCTGCTCCTCTGCCAGATGATGCTAATGCACATAAGGACAGGGTGACAAAAGAAAAGGGAGGGGAGAGACAAAGGATCCACTTGGTCAATGGCGCCAACAACACCACCGTTGGTGTACACAACACACTCACACACAGGGAACAGCCCTACGCACTAGGCAATGCGCTACCAGTCACAATGCTAGTCACCTGGCCATAGATAGGGAAACCTAACGTCAACTGCAGCATACCTGAGACTCAGAGACCCCTGCCAACTAGTGGATGCCTGCTAGCTTGGTTGGAGTACTTTCACATCAGAACCCTGCCCAATATGGGACCTACCCTGCAATGCCAGGCCTGGCCTAGAGGCACCCCCAGGCCCATCCCCCCACCCAGATACCACCCCACCAGGCGCAAGTTGTATGTTGGGGCACTGTACTCACCCCCTTGTGGCTGCTGTGATGCCCCCAAGCGCCCATCCAGCTCAGGATAGGCCACCGCCAGTATGCGGGCCATCATGGGGGTCAGGGTTCGACAGGCATCCCTTCCTCATTCGGAGGCCATCCCCAGCTGGGCCTCCACGGTCTTCCGTGCCCAGCATCTCAGATCCTCCCATTGTTTCCGACAGTGGGAGCTCCGCCTGCCGTAGACCCCCAGGGTCCGCACGTCCTTGGCGATGGCACGCCATATATCCTTCTTTTGATGGGCGCTGACCTGCAGGGAACTAGACACAGGGAAAGGTATTAGTCCGACCGTCCTGCCTGTTACACTCATGGCCCACCAGGCCCCTTCCCATCCCCATTACCAGAGACATGGCCCATCATACATGCTGCACCCTGCCCAGGGCCCATCCACCGCCCACCCCCTACATGAGATCTCCACACACAGCACTACATGCATTCATGCACCATGCATCGTACTCACAGTGTACTCACCTGTTGGTCTGGAGGCCCATACAGCATTCGCTACTGGGGTAGTACCCCATCCACCAGTCGCTCCAACTCCGCCGAGGTGAAGGCAGGGGCCCTTTCCCCAGTCACACGAGCCATGGTCAGTTCCAGACACAGGTCACAGCAGCCCATGCAATGTAGGTCCTCTCCTGTTGAAGGTCAGTGAACAGACAGAAAATGCAAGTGAGTGAACAGATAGAAAATGGCGGTGACACCCACGGCGGTGCATACTGTCACCGCCAGCGTACATAATCATTGGCCACTGTACCCCATAAGGCCCAATGTTAACCAATGAGGAGTTGCACTGCGTTTTTCGACTGCCTCCCACAACGGCGCACAACGTCAGCGGAATTACCTCATTTCCACTGTCCCTCCATACAGGACAGGCAGACGCAACTTCGGGGGGGTGGGCAGGCCATGGATCCTAACTGCGTCACAGTACACAAATGCACCATTTGGGCATTTCCAACAAAATACTGTTACAATCACAACATTAATTGAACTGTAGTGGTTGGAATTAAGAGATAATGACCAGCTGCTCACTATTTTACCCCATAGTTTGCATCCGCTGCGGATGAACAAGAGATGGAGACATCCCCGTGTACAGACCCCTGGTGGACTTAGCAACAATGGAGGACAGGCACATTATCCTCACCTATAGACTTGACAGGGCCACAATCACAGAGCTGTGTGCCCAATTGGAGCCTGACCTAATCTCTGCTATCCGTCACCCCACCGGGATCCCCCCTCTTGTGCAAGTGCTATCAGTGCTCCATTTCCTGGCAACTGGCTCCTTCCAAATGACAGTGGGCTTGGCAGCAGGAATATCTCAGCCAATGTTCTCAATAGTGCTGACCAGAGTGTTGTCTGCCCTGATTGAACACATGTGCAACTACATCGTTTTCCCGAAGGTGGAGGATTTGGCCACAGTGAAAGCTGATTTCTATGCAACGGGACATATCCCCAACATAATTTGGGCTATTGATGGAACACATATTGCATTTGCGCCCCCCCCGGCAAAATTAACAGGTGTTCAGATTGGCTCCCCTCCTCATGGTTGTAGTGAACACTTCCAGGTATGGGTGGCACTGCTAGTATTTAAGATCCGTTCTACAGAGTGCAAGTGCCTGACAAAGTGTTAAGTTGTCGCTGAGGTTCTCCTGTTTGAGTTCACATTCAAATTCGTTCCCTGACCTTTGTTGTTTTACTTCCTTCCCAGTTCCCCTCAGTTTAGGCCGTTCGTCCTCCCTGCTTTTGGCTCTTATGCATCATGTTCTTTGTTGTACCTCTTATTGTGCTTCATTCGCAGTGATTACCTTTGTTTGCTCGGCACTACAGAGGTCTTTGTCTGCTAATTGGTCTGTCAAAGGCTCATCATTGCCCCATCTGCCAGAGACATGGGTAAGTTTTTCTTCCATGAATCATAGCTTTATTTAACCTGTTCCTGGATTGTACCCCTTCCTAACTTGCTCTCTTCTTCCCTTTAGTTGGCTTCCCCTTCCTCTTGCTACATGAGGAATCCTGAGAAAGAGGGCTTTCTCACAGTACTGAAACAATACTATCCTGAGGAAGTTCTGTCCTGGTTTTCTCCCATGCTTATTCCTGCTTCTCTTTCCCTGTTGAATCCCAGTCTCTCTGTTGGTGTAGTTGAAATCATCATTGGGCTGCTGAGAGGTTAAGGGGCGGCAAAAGGTTCTCAGTAGGCCTGCCGTTTCTGAAACCTAATACTTTCAATTGCAATTTTGGAAAGTGACATTTATGTTTACTTAGAAAAATGAACTACATACTATGGCCTGTTTCTAATTCAGACAAATTAAAGACTTATCCAATATGTATACATTACTGAGATATAACTGAAAGAGAATTTGATAAATGTAAATGCTGTCAATCAAGAAAGCCCCAGTGTTGGATTTGGCCCTTTCTTTGATGGTTATCCTCAAACTTTTTGCCTTCATCTTCATGTTTTTTTAACCTGGTTTTGTTGGCTTTTAGGACTCTGTGCACTTTACCACTGCTAACCAGTGCTAAAGTAGTTGTGCTATCGCCTTTAAACATGCCAGACTTGTCCCACACCCAAATGGGACATTTAGTTTACTTGCACGTCCCTAGCAAAATGCTACTGCATATACACAGGGCCTGTCAATTAAATGCTACCAGTGGGGCTGCAGCACTTATAGTGGCACTGATGTATGTAGCCTCTTCAAACATGTCTCAGGACTGCCATTGCAGCTTGTGTGTGCATTTTTAAACTGTTATTTCAACCTGCGAAATAAACCTTTTCAAGGCCTAAACCTTCCTTTTTAATACATATAAGTCACCCCAGGGTAGGCACTACATAGCACATACGGCAGGGTGCTGTGTTTTTAAAAAGGTGGACATATACTTTTAACTTTCACTTGTCCTAATAGTGAAAAACTAACACTGGGTTACCTTATTACATTTAATGTGTGATGACGCTCAATTGGGAGCAGGTAGGAATTTCAAGTTTTGTGTCTAAAGAATTGTAATTTAAAATTCTCTTTAATGGTACAGTTGGATTTTAAGCCACAATTCTGAAAATGCCACTTTTAGAAAGTTGGCATTTTCTTGTCCGAATCATTTGGTGCCTGCAGCCTGTATCCTGGGTCACATGACTAGGTGTATCTGGCAGTTAGCCTTTGTACATTGCTACCAGACAATGACGACAAAGAAGATAGGTGTTGGCAAGATGGGCCATCTCTGACTTGATAGAGGAGAGGAGCTGTCACCTACCATACTTGCACATCACAAAGGCTCTGCCTCAGCACACTCACAAAGGGTTTAATACTGGTCTTTTGTGACCCCAGACAAGCTGGGACAAGGGCAGGATATTCCAAGCACCTCCGGGATGGAAGCCCCTGGAATCTTCTCCTACTTCAAAGTGGGCAACAGGTATAAATAATGTACCCTTAAACCCAGCACTTTAGTACATCTCTGGATCTGTGGAAGACTCAGCAGGACTGCAAGGACTGCTACACAGTTGCTTTGCTGCCTGAGTGAAAGGACTAGGACTGTATATTGAACCCAGAACCAACAGAGCGACTCAAATGGCTAGTTGGCTGGCCTCCTTATCAGAGCTTAAGAGACAGAAAAGATTCCAACCACCTTGAACCCAGCACCTGGACTCTGTCTGCTGTGAGTCCTGCCCTGCAAGGGATGCCAGTCTAGTCCTGGACCCTTTGAAGTGGGCTTGAAGGTACACTGCCAGCCCAGCTCTGGTCCTGTAAGCAAAAGAGATGCAGCACAACACTTCTCCTCGCAGCTACATAGGAACCGCCTCAGTGTGATGCATTCCAGATGCCAAACCTCACATTGCATCCCGCAATCTCCTTGGAAATGTGTGATGCAACCTCGATGCAGGGCTTCACATTGTAAGCATCCATGACTACAACGCAGGACTCCACATCACCGCCCTGCTGCTTCCCTGGAACCATCTCTGTGCAAAGCATCATTAACATGGGATCTCGCAACGCTCCACAAACCAGGATTTAAGGTACTTTGTTCAGCCAGCCTATCTTGGTCCTTGTATCTGACCGGAGCTCCATCATGGTCAGCCTGAACTTGTGACTTTGTCCCAGTCCAGCATGACCGGACAACTACAGATGGCACTTTGTGCTTCTAGGCACTATTTTTACTTAAGCGTTTGAAATTGCATATCTCCAATTCTACTGATTGGATTTTTAGCATTTTGATTTCCATTACTTTTTTACATTTTATTATATTTTTCTAATTCCGTGTGTGATTTTTCTTGTGTTGTGTTTTTACTTTATTGCCGTTTGAAGCACTGCATACATTTCTTCATATTGCCTGACTTCTTATGTGTCAATCTTTTAGAGGGTTAAGCACAGGTTAGTTTGGGGTTTGCTTGTGTTTCGCCCTGACAGATTGTGGTTGATGTTAAAATAGGGCGTCACCCCCTCAACCCGTAACCCAATTTCCAACACCTAAAACATCTTAATGGAAAATACCATCTGAGGATTTCTTTCTTCTATTATAGTTTTCAGTCATTTTTACAGAGCCATCCCTAAGGGGCCTTTTCCCTTCCATCGTTGTATTTTACATCTTTGTTAACCTTCACATTTCATATCATTGGCCATCTTAGACGTGCCGCTCTCAAAGCAAAGGCAGCTCAGTGTTGTGATGCCCATTCCCATTAATTTTCACATGTTCTCACTCTGATCCATTTTGGCAGCACCACAGGCACTGCCCTTCGTGCAGTGATAGCACAGGGGCAATCAATGACACACTATGTGCAAGTGAAAGAATCTCTACATTGCAGAGGCACACTATGCCAAAACAGACCTACACAATAAAAAATAACTTGCAACCCCTGCAAAATATCTGATCTTATCATTGCCCTTGTACCAATTAGATGGCTCTGTGAATTAAAGTCCCCACCACAGACATCTGTGCATGACCTGCATTTCACATATTCAATTCCCAGCAGTGCCATGTCAGTGTTTCAACATTTTGGGGTTCATACATTGATTAGTACTACATTAGGTAATAGTAAAATCTGTTATTTACAGTGGCTAGAAGTGGCTAAACTGTGACACTTTTGGCATGATGTACTAACATGATGAGCAGCAATTTACTAATTGCGATTATCTCTGAATAGCAATTATGAAGTCACTATTCCTAATACATGTATTTGTTTTTAATTAGTGATTCCTAGTGGGTCGCAAATCAAACTATCTCATGAATAACAATAGGTAGGTCAAAATTTGCGACCCATTAGGAATGTCAGCCATCACGGGGATGGTGGCCTGTTGGGTTTATTAGTCCGCCATGTCTGCAATTGCTTTGGATTATGGCCATTTCTTTTTTAATGCCGCCGATTTTCCTTTAAGTAAAATGGCATGTGTTTAAAAAAAGAAAATTAAACATTTAAGTTTGGGATTTTTAAGAGTACACAGTGGTCTGTGGGACCACTGTCTACTCTTAAAAAATATACCTTTTTTCATTCTCAAAGGTTCCCAATGGGACCCCAACCCGTTTGCGAATGGGTAGCCACCACCTTTGAATTGGTGGTACACTACCAATGTTTTGAGACCAGAATTCAGTTGCAAAACATTAACACATACTACTTTGAATCGATATTTGAAAAGGACCCTCTAAACATGCCCTTTTCAAATACCAAGGGGCATATTTATACTCTGTTTGCACCGTTTGTGCGTCATTTTTTTTTAAAATGTAAAAACAGTGCAAACCTAACTCCATATTTATATTTTGACGCTAGACCCATCTAGCATCAAAATATAGGAGTTAACGTCATTTTTTGGATGCGTGAACCCACCTTGCGTCAATGAGATGCAAGGTAGGCATTCCCGTCCAAAAAATGACTCTAAGCCCATAGCGCCATATGTATCTCCCCATGCAAAAATGGTGCATGGGTGGGAGGCGGGCCTAAATAATGATGCTAAGCCTACTTAGCGCCATAATTTAATGCCTGGGTCAGACAAGGTGTTAAGGTACCTGTGCACCCATTTCCTTGGCCAACCACCATGGAATGGGCCCACTGGTGCCCACCCCAAGCCACAGGAACACCTCCACCCACACCAGAGGGACACCAGAGGATGGGGAACCATATCCCAGGTAAGTATAGTAAGTATAGATAAGTATTTTTAAATAATTATCTAAGTGCCATTGGGGGCCCTGACATGGGGGCCACTGCATGGCACTGGGTGCAGTAGCCATGCCCAGGGGACATTGTGCCCCTTTGCTGGCCATTGGGGTGGTGGGCATGACTCCTGTCTTTTATTAGACAGGAGTCATGTATTATGGATGGTTGTACGTCAGAAAATGACGCTAGGCTGGTTAACAGATTTTTTTTTGCCTCTAACCAGCCTAGCGTAATTTTTTGAGGCAAACTCCCTTTCACCCCTACCGCCACCACCACCACCCAGCTAACGTAATTTTTTGTGACGGTAGCTCAAGCTTAGTGCCAGCTTGCTGCATTCCATAAATTTGGCACCTGGATGGCACTTTGGAATGATGCAAGCCGGCGGTAACTTTTTGGTGCAAAACTGCGTTAGCGCAGTTTTGAAACCAAAAAGTATAACTATGGGACCAAAAGTTAAAATATATTTGGATTTGGTAACAAGTTATCAAATTGGAATTTGCCAATTGTACATTACAATATGCTTTTTTGCAAATGCAAACAGCATGATTGTGATCTCAAAAATCTTTGTACATCCGACCCTAAGTTCTTTCCAAAAACATAGCAATACAAATAAGCATTTTGTATCAATTGTAAGCCTTTAACATTTTCTATCTTTTATAGTTTAATGTTTTCACAAAGTATTAAGATGCTATAACCGTAATTCGTAAACTGAATGTAAAAAAAGAAAAAAACAGAAAACAAAACAAAAGAAAACTCAGCTAAACAAAAAGGCTGTAATTATAATGACACATTGTATCACACATTGTATTTTGTTTATTCTTTTGATGTTACCATGACAAAAATGCATGTGATGGCACTTCTGTTAATCCTATGAGTGACATGATGCATCTGACAACACGGAAACACAGAACATGTATTTTTCTTTTAACTAAAGAGAAAGGCACGGGATAAAGCATATCCATTAAATATGAAGACATATATACCTAACCCTGTCCCTTGGTGGAAGTCAACTTGTGCCAAGAAATGAGAGCATCTTAAATAACGGCTCATGTTTTACCACCTGGCTGTTTTTTGCAAACGCGTTAAAATAAATCAATAACTATAGACAAGACCCCAAAGACCACGAGTATTAAAATTAATTAATAAACCCTAAAAGCCCTGGCTATAAAGGAATATGAACAGGAGTTTGCCGTGTTTTTCGGTGCTCCGCATTTCATCAATCTCACTTTTTCGAGCCTTGACGAGACTACAAATGTCTATGATTTCCTTACAAACTGCAGGATGGGTGGAAGTATGCTGGACGCCAGTTCTTCGTCATGGGAATTAGGAGAGCTCACAGGGCATATTTAAGAGCCTCTAGCGCCTCCTTGCGCCACATTAGAGTAATTTGTTTTATGCTAATGTGGCCCAACGAGCCCAAAATCGCTGCACCAGATTTACAAAGGATACACCACCTTGAAATCCCTTGCTCCACGGTATGCCTATGCCAGGCATAAAATGGCACAAAGAAATCTAAAAGATTTCTTCACATTATATTTTTCTGCATTTTTAGCGCCTGCTTAGAGCAGGGTTTTGAAAGGGGGCATGCCATTGTTTTCAGTGGTCCCCTATGTACTGTTCACGGTTAGCAATTCTGACTCTATTGCCCCCTAACCTGCGCCATGATATGCCATATTTTAAATACGGCGCACACATGGTGACGGTAGGGGGGTGCAAGGTACCGCAAGAAAAGTGGTGCTGCATGTAAAGTAGTTTCACTTTTCATAAATCTGGTCCCACATCTCCTTTGTGTCTTGGAGGAGGAGAAGAAAGGGCACCTGGAGGCAGGAGCAGAGGAGAGATGTGTGCAGCTCACGTGGGCGGAGTGGCAGAGAGGGAGAGATGTCATAATACTGAATCAGGCTCATTGCTGTCTTTCTGAAGTGACAAGTGATGCACAAGAAGAATTCAAATGTGAGCTTTGAGTCATCTGAAACTGACAGCAGTACGCACCCTCTGCTGCCATTCACTCACCAAATAAGGACATTGTGCTTTTTGACAAAAATCCGGAACTCAATTCTGGAAAATTCCACCATAAACCTGTTTGGTGCAGGACACTCTGCTGACATTGCAGACATGACTTTGTTTACATGTTGATTCAAGCATGAGCACTGTATAGAGGGCGTGGCTTGGTTTTTCAGAATTAGTGTGCGTATTGCTGAGGCAGCAAGGCTGCGTTAAGCTCAGACCCAAGGTGGAAGGACTCAGGACACGCCCTGCCTCTCTTAATAAACATGTTGCACTGCACTTCCTGCTGCCGACAGGAACAGAAAGTGGGGTTGTGAGAGAACAGGGCTGATTGCAGAGGCCCCCTAATTTTTTGCCCCCATTTTCCACTTTTTGCTGGTGTTTTCCTGACTCTGATGGTGCCCTGGGTACTGCTAACCAGTCCCAGGGCCTGTGCTCTATGTAAAATCAGTATGCAGATTAGGCTAATTATAAGTGGCTAAGTCAACCTACCTATAAGTCCCTAGTATATGGTAGAGCATGGAGGTTTAGGGACCCGAGCATAGGTAGTGCCCCCATAGGAGCACTGCTGAGGTACTCAGTGTCATTTTAAAGGCAGGCCTGCCTTGCTGGCTGCTTTTAAATTAAAGTTATATGCAAATTCGACTTTGGAATTAAAAGTAGCTCCAAAGTCTTAAACTACCTTATTTTTACATATAAGTCACCCCTGAGGTGTGCCCTATGTGCCCCTAGGGCTGGGTGCCATGTAACTATAAGCAGGGGCCTTATAAAAATAGTTTTATAAGCCCTGGTGAGGTAAAACAGCCAAATTAGTTTTTTCCTCATTGTAGTGAATGGCCTCCATAGGCTAGACTAGGGAGACTTTATTTTAATTTTTAAAGTCCCCTTAAGTAACAGATACAAGAAGTTTGGTATCAAATTAATTGTTATAATAAATCCCACAACTTCCAGTTTTTGGATTTAATATAACTTGTTCAGGTAAAGAGTTTTAAACTTTACCTGAAAAGTTGCCAACTTCAGCCCTGCAGTGTTTTTGCTGCTGTGCTCTGATTGGCCAGCCTCTGGCAGCCTGGCCAGGCTGCCTTGATGAAGTTTGAAGTGGCCTGGCCCCACACAAAGAGATGTGCCTGGGGGAGGAGATCTCCCCCTCAGCAGATGGTACAGCAGGAAGGGGAGGGCTGCCAAACTGGTCTTCAAAGGCAGAGAAGGACATTTGGAGCAACCCAGCAACAGCCTCACATCCTGCAAATAGTCAATTAGGTGCTCCCTTGATTAGATTAGGAGAGGGCAGGAGAGGGGTGTGTTTAGGATTTTTAGCCACACCAGTGGCTGGGCTCAGCCAGATGTAACCTCCAAAAATCACTTTCAGTCATGATGGATTTTTGAGGAATGTTGCTGCCTGGGATTGATTTTTGCCACACTTCCCAGGAAGTGGTCATCACAGGGGGAAGGACCCCACACCTGATTGGAGAACCAGGACACCCCTGTTTTTCACCCAGGAGCAGGGAATAAAACTGGCAGACCTGCACCCACACCTCAGATCCCTATCAGATTCCAACAAGGAAGAACTACAGGAGAAGAAGGACTGCCCTGCTGGACCCCTGACCTGCACCTGGACACTGCACTCTGGAGGACTGCACCAGCTGCACGCTTGGGCTTCACCACTAGAAGGACTTTACCTGTCTTCTACTGCATCAAGAAGGGACTTCCTGTTTGCTACAGGTACAAAGGAGCTGCCCAGAGTCCCCTGCATCAAGTCCTGCAAACAGAGCCCAGCTGACCAGCGTCCAGTGGCCATTTGAGGATTCTGACCAGGTGCATTCTGGGAATTGTAGTCCCAACTCCAAGGAGCAACTAAGAGCTTCTGGAACCTTGGATTAAGTTGTGGACACTTCAAGGACACAAAAAGGACCTCTGGAAGAAGATCCAGAAGTTGGGAGATGTTTGGAGCAACTCTATAAGTTGAAGAGGTGCATTGTGGGAGTTGTAGTCCCAGACCCCAAGAGGCACACCAGAGCCTCTGAACCCTTGGCTGGTGCTGTGGGCCACTTTCCTGAATCAAACACTTCTGAAAATAAGTGTGACAGTGTTACCTCATGGATGGCCTGAACTCTGGACTTTGTTCCTTTCCAGTGTGACCTTTTTTAACCCTTTGAGCGCTAGTTGCTTCTATGCGCTAGAAAGCATTAATTCTTTAAAAATTCATATCTCCCGTTCCCCTTATCCGATTTTATTCATTTTTTGTGTCATTTTAAAGATAAAAATATAATCTATTTTTATAAATTGATTTGGGATTTTTTAACTGTTTCCTGTGTTTTATTTAATTACTGTTTTGTGATATTTGAATGCTTTACACTTTGTCTCCTAAGTTAAGCCTTGTCGCTCCTTGCAAAGCTACCAAGGGTTGAGCCTGACTTTAAACTTTGTCTGCTCAGAGTCCCCCTCACCCCCACATTGGATGTTAAGAGTCTCCAACTTTCTGCCGGAGTTGTGGCTCCAACTGAGGTCCTGTGCTACAGCTAGCTGCCATCGACAAGTCACTTTTTAGATCCAGACTGCACTCCGACCCGCCGTTGACCTCATCAACAAGGACTTTTCTCTAGAAAAACAAATAAGTAAACTTTCCAACTGTATGCTTTGTGCTTTTTGCAGCAAGAGATATCTAAAACACTGGCAAATCGTAACTTGGGTTTCCTATTTCAGACGTTTGTTGTTTTGGTAACTAATTTTTCATAATGTTCTCTCTTTTTATAATTGGTGCAGAACTTTTATTGTGTTGTGTTTTCTACTTTTTAACCCCTATGATACTGATAAATGCTTTAGACAATTCTTCTAAGTTAAGCCGTCTGGTCTGCACAGCCGCTATCAAGAGTTCAGCTCAGGTTTAAGAATCTGAGACCTATTAAGCAATGCCGCTATTATTAAGAGCCATACCATCCACTTCAATTAATGATCAACTTTCACACAGTAAGCATTAAGCATTATGTTATATATTGCTGGCTGCATGCCAGGAATCAGCACACACAGCCTGTCTTTACCACCCCTATATGGGGTGCTGAAGCACATGCCTGCATGGGCAGCATGCTACATCTTGTAAGTTGTATGGCTGTAACTGTGTTACCTTTGATTTTGATCCTATGTCAGAAGTGTTTCCACTGGCAAGTGTTTGCAGGCTGGTATTGGGGTGCCAATCCCATGCATCCCGGGGGCTTCAGCATGGACCCCGGGTACTGCCAAACTAGCTCTCTGGGGTTTTCTCTGCAGCTACCGTTGCTGCCAACCCTCAGAGAGGTTTCTGCCCTCCTGGGGTCTGGTCAGCCCAGTCCCAGGAAGGCAGAACAAAGGATTTCCTCTGAGACCAAAGGGAGAGGTTACACCCTTTCCCTTTGGAAATAGGTGTTAAGGGCCTGAGAGGAGTAGCCTCTCCTGGCCTCTTGGAATGCTTTGAAGGGCACAGATGGTGCCCTCCTTGCATAAACCAGTCTACACCGGTTCAGGGATCCCCCAGCCCCTGCTCTGGCGTGAAACTGGACAAAGGAAAGGGGAGCGACCACTCCCATGTCCATCACCACCCCAGGGGTGGTGCCCAGGGCTCCTCTGGTGTGTCCCAGACCTCTTGAATGCAGAGGTGTGAGGGCACAATGGAGGCCTCTGAATGGCCAGTGCCAGCAGGCGACGTCAGAGACCCCTCCTGATAGGCTCTTACCTGGTTAGGTAGCCAATCCTCCTCTGAGGGCTATTTAGGGTCTCTCCTGTGGGTTTGTCATCAGATACTGAATGCAAGAGTTCACCAGAGTTCCCCTGCATCTTCCTCTTCAACTTCTGCCAAGGATGGACCGCTGGCTGCTCCAGGACGCCTGCAAAACCGCAACAAAGTAGCAAGACAACTACCAGCAACATTGTAGCGCCTAATCCTGTCAGCTTTCTCGACTGTTTCGTGGTGGTGCAAGCTCTGAGGGCTGTCTGCCTTCACCCTGCACGGGAAGCCATGAAGAAATCTCTCGTGGGTCGACGGAATCTTCCCCCTGCTAAGCCAGGCACCAAACTTCTGTATCACCGGTCCTCTGGGTCCCCCTCATCTTGACGAGCGTGGTCCCTGGAACACAGGAGCTAGATCCAAGTCCAGTGGTCTTTCTGTCCAGATTTGATGGTGGTAAGTCCTTGCCAGACAGTAATCCTGTGTACTGCATGATCTGCATCTGCTAGGGCTTCTGTGCACTTTTGGAAGGACTCCTTTGTGCACAGCACAGCCCAGGTCCCCAGCACTCCATCCTGCACTGCTCAACTCGTTGAGTTGACCACCGGCTTCGTGGTACCCTCTTTTGTTGTGTTGAGACGACCGCCGTGCTCAGATATCTTGAACGCCTGTTCAAGTGCTTCTGCGGGTGCTGCCTGCTTCTGCATGGGCTCTCTCTGTTGCTGAGCGCCCCCTCTGTCTCCTCCTCCAAGGGGCGACCTCCTGGTCCTTCCTGACCCATTATCTTCAACCACGACTCTTGCAGCTAGCAAGGCTTGTTTGTGGTCTTTCTGAGTGGTAACAACTCTGCATCTCCCAGCACGCTGTGAGACATCTTCTGACCAAAGGAGAAGTTCCTGGCACCTTCCGTTTATTCAGAATCTTCAGCTTCTTCCACCCGGAGGCAGCCCTTTTGCACTTTCATCCAGGGTTTAGTGGGCTCCTGCCCCCCCGGACACTTGCGTGACCCTTGGACTTGGTACCCTTCCTTTGCAGGTCCTCAGGTCCAGGAATCCGTCTTCAGTGCTTTGCAGTCAGTTGTTGCCTTTGCAGAATCCCCTATCTCAACGTACTGTGTTTCTGGGGGAGTAGGGTATCTTTACTCCTACTTTTCAGGGTCTTGGGGTAGGGTATCTTGGACACCCTTAGTGTTTTCTTACACTCCCAGCGACCCTCTACACAGTACACTAGTCCATTCAAGGTTCGCATTCCACTTTTGGAGTATATGGTTTGTGTTGCCCCTAGGCCTATTGTGTCCTATTGCATTCTATTGTATTCTACAGTGTTTGCACTACTTTTCTAACTGTTTACTTACCTGATTTTGGTTTGTGTGTATATTTTGTGTATTTTACTTACCTCCTAAGGGAGTATATCCTCTGAGATACTTTTGGCTTATTGTCACTAAAATAACTTATGAGCATATGATATAGTGCTATATGATATAAGTGGTATAGTAGGAGCTTCGCATGTCTCCTAGTTCAGCCTAAGCTGCTCTGCTATAGCTACCTCTATCAGCCTAAGCTGCTAGAACACTACTAATCTACTAATAAGGGATAACTGGACCTGGCACAAGGTGTAAGTACCACAAGGTACCCACTATAAGCCAGGCCAGCCTCCTACAGTCCTCCAGACCAACAGGTGAGTACACTGTGAGGACGATGCGTGGGGCATGAATGTATGGAGTTGTGTGTGTGTAATCCTCATGTAGGGGGGGCTGAGGGGTCCTGGGCAGAGTGCTGCATGTATTGTGGTCAGTGTATGTGCGTGAGGGGATGGGAGGGATATGTTGGGCCATGAGTATAACAGTCCGGACAGTTTGAATAATACCTTTTTTGCTGTATCTTTTTCTGCAGGTCAGCGCCCATCAGAAAAAGGGTATTTGGCATGCCATCGCCAAGGAGGTGTGGACCCTGGGGCTCTTTGACAGAAGGAGCACCAAACGGTGGGTGGACCTGCGCCGTTGGGCAAGGAAGACGGCAGAAGCCCAGCTGGGGCTGGCCTCCGAACGAGGAAGGGGTGCCCGTCATACCCTGACCCCCCTGATGTTCCGCATCCTGGCGGTGGACTATCCGTAGTTGGATGGGCACTTGAAGGCATCACAGCAGCCACTAAGGGCTACTAAGTACAGATTCAGAATCATGACTTTGCGCGTGTTAAGGTGTTACCTGGGTGGGGTATGTGGGCTGTGGGTGCCCCTAGGCCAGGGCGAACATAGCCGAGTAGGTTCCCTGATGAGCAAGCTCAGATGCACTCCAAACCCAATAGTGTTAGTGGGCATCTACTACTAGGCAGGGTCCTGTGGGTTTCAGGTGTGCAGCTAATGGCGTTAGGCATTGTACCACATTACCTGGGTACTTGCTTTGTAACTGGTAGTGCTTGGCCTAGTGCATAGGACTGTTCCTTGTGAGTTGTGTACGCCAACAGTAGTGTTGTTGCTGGCATTGACTAAGGGTATCCTCTGTCTCTTTCCCACCCTTTTTGTTTTGTCACCCTGTCCTTGTGTGCATCAGCATCATCTGGTGGAGGAGCAGAGGCACCGGCAACGGAGGGAGCTGCTTCCCACATGGGCCTGGAGGCCGAATCCACCGACGGTGAGGGCACCAGTGGGACGGAGGGCGAGGGGATCATCACGACGGAGACAGGACGGGACAGTACCGACAGCGACACCTCCTCCGGTGGCGGACACCTCTGTGCTCACCCCAACTACAGGTACAGCCGCCACCCCCGTACCAGCACCGGCCTCCCAGCAGCCCATCAGCGAGTTTACCGTGTCCGCTCACCCAGGAGGGTGGGCATCTCCTTCGCCCCAGGCACCTCAGGCCCTGCTCCAGTCAGCCCTGCTGCCCTCAGTGAGGAGGCTATTGACCTCCTGAGATCCCTCTCTGTAGGGCAGTCAACCATACTGAATGCCATCCAGGGTCTAGCAGGGCATTTGCAACAAACAAATGCATACCTGGAGGGCATTCACTCTGGCGTGGCGGCCCAACAGAGAGCATTCCAGTCTCCGGCGTCCTCCCTGATGGCAGTCATTGTCCCTGTCTCCAGCCTCCCCCCTCCAGCTTCCTCTACCCAGTCCCAATCCCCTCAACCCCAGCCTATCCCAAGCACACCTTCAAACCTGCATGCACCCAAATTAACACACAGAAGTGGCTCAGGCAAACACAAGCACCACACTTCATCCCACAGGCACTCACACAAGCGCCATCCAGATGCAGACACACCAACATCAACTGCCTCCACTGTGTCCCCCTCCTCCTCCTGGTCCACCTCCCTCCCAGTAGCATCTAAACTCACACCTGCATGCACTACATCCTCATCCACTACCTCCATCACCAGCAAACCTTTCATAACACGCCCCTCGCTGGCAGTCACCACCCACACATCCATGCACATGTCCCCTGTGTCCTCTACAATTGTGTCTGTGCCCCTCCTCCCAACGTACACAAACGCAGGCACTCAGACACCCAACAGCCATCCACCTCACAACAGTATCCAGCCCATGCACCTGCACCCAAACACAGCAGACAGACACCTCCTACAACCACTCCCTCTTCCTCCACTCCCACGCCTTCACCTTCTTCCCACCCCAGTGTCCCTAAGAAGCTTTTCCTCGCCACCCTTGACCTATTCCCTGCCCTTCCCCCTCCGTCCTTCACTTCGGGCCAGGGTGGCCAGAGCCCAGCCCAGCACCACAGCCACCCAGTACACAGCCACTGTAGCTTCTGCAGCTACTGCAGATGTGAGAGGCTCCAAGGGGGCACCCGTCTGCACAGCCAGTGTGCCTGCACCACCTGCCAAGGGCAAGAAGGGGCCGCCAGCTAGCAAGGGCAAGAAGGGGACACCAGCCAGCAAGGGGAAGGAGGTACCACGAGCAAGCAAGGGGAAGGAGGCACCACTAGCCAGCAAGAGGAAGGAGGCACCACCAGCCAGCAAGGGGAGGAAGGGAACACCAGCTGGCAGAAGCAAGGAGGGACCACCATCTGCCAAGGGCAGGAAGGGGACAACAGCTGCCAAGGCCAATGTGAAAGGAACTGTCGCCGCAGGCAGGATGGATCTGGTGCCTGGGGCTGGAGCGGCATCTGGGCAAACAACACCAGCCATGGCACTTCAGCCGTCCGAGGCTGCAGGGGAAGGTCTGGAGCCTCCCCCCACCACTGACAACACCGCCACCTGCACAGCCGCCAGCACCGCCACCTGCACCACCAGCAGCACAACTGCCAGCAGCAGCAGCCCCAGTGGGCAGCCGTCTGAGGCTGCAGGGGCAGGGCTGGAGCCTCCCCCCACCACTGACAACACTGCCGCCAGCCCTACAACTGCCATCTACTGAGCAGCCATCACCGCCAGCGAGCAATGTGTAGTCGTGACTACATGGGCTGTAGTGCATCCTGGTCCCTGTAACACCTTGAGACTGTGACCTTGCACCATCCAGGATGAAGCACACTGGGCACAAGGCCCCCTGTAGAACCAGTGGAAGACGGCATCCACTTACCCCCTCCTTGCCTGGATGAAGCACACTGGGCACAAGCCCCCCTTCAGAACCAGTGGAAGTAAGCATCCACTCACCCCCTCCTTGTCTGGATGAAGCACACTGGGCACAAAGCCCCCTCCAGAACCAGTGGAAGTAAGCATCCACTCACCCCCCTCCTTGCCTGGATGAAGCACACTGGGCACAAGGCCCCCTCCAGAACCAGTGGGCAAACCACCCACTGGAGAGACTGCGGCTTTGCACTCCCCAGGACCAAGCAGTGGGCAAACCACCCACTAGAGATACTGTGGTTTTGCACTCCCAAGGACCAAGCAGTGGGCATACCACCCACTTTAGATACTGTGGCTTTGCACTCCCCAGGACCAAGCAGTGGGCAGACCACCCACTAGGCAGACTGTGGCTTTGCACTCCCCAGGACCAAGCAGTGGGCAAACCACCCACTTGAGCGTCTGGGGCCTTGCACTCCCCAGGACATCGCAGAGGGCATGTAGCCGCCTCCAGGAGCAGTGGCGTTGTACCATCTTCCGGCTGAGGTGCCCCCCCATTCCCCGTCCTCCTGAGGTGCCTGTGTGTTTTCGACCTGATGCCCCTGCAGTGTTCTCTCCGTATTGAGGCAGGAGTCAAGTGTGGCCTTGGCCTATGCGTTGTGGCCCTGTGGGCCACGGACATTTTGGAGTGGGCATTGTCCCTCCATTTGTATATATTGTACATACTGTTTATTGCTTTAAGGACGTATTTTTCTAAATTTATAATATTACACTCAATTTAATCAATTATTTTTGTCCCTGCGTTATTCCTGAGGGGTACGGGGTGTATATGTAATGTTGTTGCATCTGTTTGTGTGTATGGTCTTGGGGGTGGAGGTGTTGCGTGTTGTGTGTGTGTGTCACTCTCTTCCCCCCCCCCCCCTTGTGTGCTAGGTACGGTACTCACCGTGGTCATATTCGCCAGCATTCGTGTTCCTGGTGTAGGAGGAGGTATACCAGCATTGGGAAGATCTTCAGTTTGGGCTCCATAGCGTTGTGGTTGTTCCCTGATTGTCCAGAGGTGAGTCGTTTCCCTTCTGTGTCTGTTTCCGCCATGCATTTGATGGCGTTGGTGCCGTCCCAGAAAAGCTGGCGGAATGGCTTGTTGTAATGCTGTGGGCGGTACATTGTCTTACGCCTGTCTATTGGCGGTTACCGCTGTGGTGTTTGTTGCTACCGCCATGGCGGTCAGACTGATAAAGTGGCTGTATGTGTTGGCGGTTTCCGCCGTGGTCATAATTCCATTTTTGGTACCGCCGGCCTGTTGGCGGTATTACCGCTGCTTTATCACTGACGGCCAGGGTTGTAATGAGGACCTATATCTTTTACTTTGGCCTGCATGTTATTTTTAAGTATCTTTAGTTTTTATTAGTAGTTTCTAAGATCAAAAACTAGAATTTTTTGCTTGTTCTGTCACAATCACGGACTCTGCAATGTGATGCCCGCACGATTCAATTACTTGAACTTATCCGTCAATTGTTTTCCTTTAGTGACGTGCACGGAAGTGTATCTTTATTTAATGGTGTGGTTTTTGGGACCTTGTTTGATCTTCAGTCCTTATTTTGAGCAGAATAATACTTGATTGTAAGTGGTATTAAGAGATTTAGTCGTCATGCCACGATTACTGGACTTGACTGTAAATATATAGTATGGGTTTAAGGCAGTTAGGTTGCTTCTATAATCCTGGTGTTTTTGTTATCAATCTCCTTATACTAAGATGTCCTACAGGGAACTCGGTCTCACACATTTGTTTGTCTAAGTAATTTTCCCATATTTCCCTTTTTAGGGCTTATTATGGTCCAGAATTGTTGCTGCTCACTTGGGACACACCTGGTGTAATAGGGTATGTTCTGCACTTGCAATAATTGTATCTTTTGTTTTTAATTTAATTTTTATTTTTTCATCTTTTCAATATTTGGTCCTATATAACTACTTTCAATATATCTTTTTATGACTTTGAGTTTTTCTATTACATGCAGGAGTTCGAATTTTGAATTTTACTTACTAAAGATTCCTATGAAAAGTTTTGGAGTCCTGGCACATTGCTCACATACATTTTAGGGCTCTTTCATGTCTCCTAGAGAGATTAGTGTACGGATAGCTTTTTGCACGAACAGTGATAGTCTTCAGATGTACTAAAATACATATTTGTATGTCTCTTGCTTTTCAGAATTATAGACTACTATATTGGTATTTATCAGGATTTCTTCGTGTCTCAGTCGTGGCATGATTCCCCATCGGATAATAGGTTTGCACAATGCACATTTGCCTCATTTACCTGCATTCTTAGTTATATTCCTCTTTCTTTTCCAGTCTTCATACTTATTTATACTTGGATTCCAATTCTTCTTTGTTGATCTTGATGCTTGTCTATAGGCATACATCTGCTTTGACCCAACTCTTCCTTGGTTTAGCTGCTGACAACTTTTTGGGGATATGCATGTATGCAAATTTCTGACTGACTACAGCGAATCCAGAACTCAGCAGCACGCCTCATTCTCGACCTTCCCCGCCATGAACACATCTCACCACACATCAAATCCCTCCACTGGCTCCCCATAGACAAAAGGATCACCTTTAAGATCCTCATCCACGCACACAAATCCCTCCACAACACCGGCTTAACCTACCTCAACGAAAGAGTGACCTTCCACACTCCCACACTCCACCTCCGCTCCGCCGACCTCTCTCTCACCACAGTTCCCCGCATCAAACACACCACCACTGGAGGCAGATCTTTCTCCTATCTGGCCCCCAAAGCCTGGAACTCCCTCCCCACCCACCTCCGCAAGACCCAGGACCTCCTACTCTTCAGGAAGGGCCTTAAAACCTGGCTTTTCGAACAGTGACCTCCCATCCCCCCCCCACCAGAGCCTTGAGACCCTCACGGGTGAGTAGCGCGCTCTATAAGTTTACTTGATTGATTGATTGAGTGAGTCACATGCTCACAAATGTTGGTGTTTTAATTCTACATTCTGTTGCTGTACCCGAGTGGCTGTCTAAGTTTCTGGTACGCACTCACTCACGTACAATATTTATGCATAGCACTTTCGGTGGACCCTCTGTCTTGACTCTGGTTGCCTAACATGCTCAACCTGTACTAACTCTTTGGATTGTTCTTGGTCATACAGTTTGTCTCATTACATTTGATGTGTTTATATACTTCCACAGCCTTGAAAACGTCACTGTTGTGATGAAACACTTGCCAGCTGTTGTGTTGGAAACTTGAAAAAGTGGGAGAATTGGTTACGAATAAAGGAACTTAAACTTTCTTTTGGCTCCCATACGTCCACACCACGGAGAATGTTTGTCAAAATATTGGACTTTGTTTGGTGTTCCTTTGATATCTTCTAGATTTACATTGTGCAGTGGACCCTGTGGGCCACACTGACTATCAGCCCTTTGGCAGTAGGGCCTGTATTCCAAATCACACCCAGGATTTTACTGTGTGATTTTCTAAATACATTTACCCATTACATTGCATGTCAATTGAATACTGCCATTGTATAGTTTTTTTCTCTGAAGATAGCACTGGTGCTACATGTATTACAGAAGGGGCCACAAAAGTGTCTGTGGCCCTTTTTGTAATACCGTAGTGCCCCGGGGGTGCTCAAAGCAGGGGCATACACCCATTTTGTCCTTGGTGCACTATGTATAATAAGGCGCCAGGTGTTTTTCAAAGTCCAGTTAACTACGGAGACACCACAGAAGATGGCTCAGTAAATTAAGAACGTTACTAAGCATGTAGTGAATTTTACTCACATTTGTTGACTTACAGTTGATGAGTTTGAATCCTTGCTTAGAAAACAATGCAGTTTTTTTCATCCAAAGTAGATTTATTGCATATTATTACATTCCTAAAGAAGAATAAGTATTATTTGCAAAACTTATAAACAGCAAGTATGTTTATTCCATAGGATATAATGGAACTTGTAATACGGCAGGCGGGATATCCGTCACATTTGGGATGAAGTAATCCCCTCCGCCAAGGTCGTAATCAGGCCTTTTATCAGATATATCTACAAATATTTTATATTGAAGAACTGCAAGGGAAGCTGTCACTTATAGATGGCTTACTTTCATATGCCTCATGAGCTGTGGGGTATTTGGTGAATAATACAGCCCCATGCATGTTCCTGTTGCCCCAGTCATCCTCTCTCGAAAGGCTTCCCTTATTGTAGACTACACCCAATGTCGAGGCCTTTCTTTGAATATTGAGGTGTGTACTCGACGCCAGCATAGGACCTGGTTACCTCAAAGCAACACTTTCCCTTCATGAGAGATGGGACCATTGCCAATCACAAGAGATACTGGCGATCCAAGCAGCACCAGTCCCCATTTCTAACCCAGGCAGTAAAAAAGTACACAGGAACCCCCTCCCCCTCTCCCCCCACACACAGCAAGAACCTTCCATCATCTTGCAAACAACGAAAGACCATGGTCTCTGCCTTCTCATCACATTCAATGGTAAGCGGAGGTCCCTTATAACTCAACATGGCTAATGCAGACCGCAGTGGAGTGGCAGGTCACCACAGGAGCAATAACTCTCTGACGTGGCTTCCACATCCTGTATTCTGCACTATTGAAGAACCTAGTAAGGTTAGCTTTTTGGATTAGCAGCACAGGTTTCCCATTCGGCGCTCTTCAGTAATCAGAATAAACCCTGAGATGTCCAGAGTTCACTTGACGGTTGCCATAATAGAAAACCACCTTCCCTGACCAATCACTCTATCTCCCGCCCACCGGACACACCAGCAGGCGCCGCGTGGGACAGGTGTGCCCTCTAGCGGCCAGATAGGTTACAAGCACGGAGAGGCGTCCGACGCATCGTAGCTGCAAGCCCCCCCCTCCCCACAGCATGTTCTTAAAAGTAAGCACGGTGAAGACAACGTGCGCATCTCTAAACCTGCCCTACTTAAACTTGCACTATGTATGTGACATGTGCTGTTCATGTGACTCTGGAACCGCGGATCCATAGGCCGCCCATAGACGGTAAATAATGCAAGCTCATTAAAGCCCATCAGACCCTGTCATTTTATGCTGGCAGCTAACAGCTTAACGGATGCCTTTCAGGACCCTGAACAATGGTGCATTGTGAATGCTAAATATGTTACCACATTCTATACGAGTGCACTGTATATAACAGCCAATCAAACGATGGACTCACAGCACTTTTCAACCTCCTGTACTACAAAAGGCCCAGTAATTTTGTTTAGCGCCATTGGTTTGATAAAGTTCGCTTTTTGAGCCTCATTGTAATTTGTAACGTTTAAATTACAGAGTACCTCACAGCTTCCCGGCCCCGCTCCGTTCATTCATCGTCTGCCCTTCCTACAAATGCAGCGTGAGTCACGTTTAATTGCAGCTGCACGTCGACTTTGTGAAGTTACTTGTTCACAGCAGAGGCGATCATTGGAAGGCTCTCCGTTCTGGGCTGAGAGCAGAAAGAGCTAACAATGGCACTGATTGATCTTCAAGCTGCGCCAGCGCTTGGGGGATACTGTGGAATATTTGAGCATTTTTAAGCAGTGTGTTTTGTCCACCGCAAAGATGGCTGGACCGGTTCCTGCACCTGGCTGGCTCAAGATGACGAAACACGTTTTGCCCTGACCCTGAGCTGGCGCCAATGAGCTCAAAAAAGGACAAAGTTCCTTCTCTTCTGCTCCTCTTCCTGCCCCGACCTGACCGACTTTGGACATCTCATGAAAGTTCAGGAGTCTTTAGCAGTCTGTAGAACAAAAGTCATGTGACTGACCCTACTTCTGACACACCTTCCAAGAAATGTCCTAACATCCTGTATTCCAGCTCTTTTTTAACCCTTTAACCTAGTGTCATAGCTGACTGATACGTTCCATGATATTCAGGGCAGCGGCGGCCACCGCATAATTCAAGGGGAGTAGGGGGTGGTAGAGCGGTTGGGACAGAGACGAGGTAAAAATAAGAAATAGAAAAGCACTTACCTTGTCTCCGCCGCCTTCTGCCGCCTTTTTCTGGTGTCCTAGCATTCACTGCTGGGACAACAGCACAGGCTCCCCAGCAATCCTGGCACTGCTTTCATGCAAAACCTTGCATGAAAGCATCACCAGGATTGGTCTGAGCGGCAGTAATTGCCGCTCAGACACAGCCCTGGGGTCTGTGCAGTCTCTCCAGCCCGGCTCTTAAACACAGCCAGGCTGGAGAAACCCAACCTAATTTGCACTTAGGTGCACTCCTCCCCCTCCCACCTCCCGTGGCCCAGCCCCACCCCTCCCTGCACTGCTGGCTGTGCCAGAAGCAGAAAAATAAAACAATAGTAAATACAACTATTGTTTTATTTTTCTGCTTCTGGCACAGCCAGTTGTACGATACTCCTTTGCCATAGCGAAGGAGCCGCCCCTGGTCCAGGGGCCCGACCTACAATTGAGCCTGAACAACTGGGCCTAGTATCCCTTCAGCGCTTGAGCAGAGGAGCACTCCAAGGCTTCTTGGGGATGGGGCAGGGGCGGGGCGGGAGGCAGGAGGTAGACACAGACACAGAACTCTTGTGTAGTAGCAGCAGCAGCAATAAATGTTTGTCCAGTCAAATACTTGTTTTCGTGATAAAACAAGTATTTATCTATGCCTTTAAAATTAAATAGAACATTCTTAAACAATACACACAGTTCTGGGAGGTCAGGGGGCTGCGATTTCATAGGCAGATCACTAAGTCACACTCCTCTCGAGTTAGTAATAATGGTTATTCCCCATTCACTATAGGTGACATTCATGTTAGGCTCCACTAGCAGTCCAAGCCTCAGGAGTTCCACTCCAACTCCGTATTAAAGTCAAAAGTGTTCCAGCACCAAAGCGCTATCTGGCAGCTAACTGGCCCGATCCTGCTGTGGCCAGGGCATTCTTGATGCTCCTCCAAGCTGGTAAACTCCTCAGTTCTTCCCACAAGAAGTGGGGGTGGGAAGCTGAAGATCCTGGCGCTGGTCCTCAGTTATGGATCAGGCCTGCTAGAGTCACCACGGCAGCCTCTCATTTCCAATGACGATCTCGATCAGGTCACATGTTTTGTTTGGGCCTGCTTGCCCCATCTGGCATATGGGGTCACCGTCCCTCCACTGCACAGCGCACCAACCCATTGGCTCAGCGGCTTTCTTCACGGTGGCCCCATGTGGCAAATGGGGTCACCGACTTACCACCACACACAGGCTACGGCCCACTTAGCATGGCAGTACTCTTCATGGTGGCCCCAATTGGCATATGGGGGTCATCAACTTGTGTTAGACTTAGCATCATTAGCATGGTCTCCCCTAACTTTTGCCTCTACTTCCCAGGTTGCTTATGTGTGCTGGACTCTATTTTTGCTGTTTTTGTTTGCTCTGGACACTTTACCACTGCTGATCAGTGATAACGTGTGTTACCTGTATAAATTGTATGTGTACAATGGCTTATCCATGATTGGCATATTTGATTTGCTAGTAAGTCCCTAGTAAGGTGCACTAGAAGTGCTCATGGCCTGTAAATCAGATGCTACTAGTGGGCCTGCAGCACTGGTTGTGCTACTCACATCAGTAGTCTTGTAAACATGGCTCAGACCTGCCCCTGCAGTGTCTGTGCAGTTTTAAACCGTCAATTCGACTTGGCAAGTGTACCCACTTGCCAGGCCTAAACCTTCCCTTTTTATACATGTAAGGCACCCCTAAGGTAGGTCCTAGGTGGCCCCAGGGGCAGGGTACAGTGTTAAAGGTGGGACATGTACTTATGTGTTTTACATGACCTGACAGTGAAATACTGCCAAATTAGGTTTTCACTGTTGCAAGGCCTATCTCTCTCATAGGTTAACATGGGGCTGCCTTCAAATGCCCTTAAAGCTCAGATTTCCTTTGGGAGCAGATAGAAATATGGAGTTTAGGGTCTCTGAAATCCCAATTTAAAAATAAACCTTTTAGTGAAGTTGGTTTTTAGTTTGTGTGTTTCAAAATGCCACTTTGAGTAAGTATTAGGAACAATATATGGTCAAAAGGGGGAAGCATGCCTAGACTTCCATGGTAAAGTTAATTTCTCAAAGAAAGGAACTACATTTATTTCATCCAGTATCCCTAAATTAATTCATATTTTATTTCTTTATCAAGTCATTTACTACAATCTTTTGATTCAATCAAAAATTTCTTATGGTTATTACTAAATCCTAGGCGCTCCTAAACATAAAAACACAGTGAAAGTGAATATTGTGATGCAAAAAATTGTCAGTGTTATATACAATATATACAAAAATGTTGTTAAAAATAAATCTTAAGCTTCCAAAGGCTCCTTCAGTCCAGGAGTCCTGAAGTCACTAGATAATTTAACATCAATCCACAATCAATTTTTATCAACGTTTCGGCCCTATATGTAGATGTAAATCAATAGCGGGTCATCATCAGGACTGTAAATCTCCCTATTTTGGTAGCACCTAGAGACAAATAATATTCTGTTGTAATATTTGAGAACTATTTTCACTAAGGGAACTTTTTTTTTTTCTTATAAACTGTTTCTTATATGTTTTTAAGAAAGAGTATCACTCATCTATCAATTCTGATTCATCGTATTTATTTCTTGATAATGGTTGTCAGAATTATTGGTCATCTTCCTAATAGGAACATACATTTTTAAAGTATTATGTTCCTTAATATTATTGAACTAACTGTGCTGCAATAATCATCAGTCACAGTGATAAAGTAAATAATGCTAGGTTTAAAAATTAACTACAGTAATCACAATTCTTTGCAATTGTACTCTTATTAAGAGATGCCATATCTTTGCAGTCTCCACCATATGTTAAAGTCTCTCCACCACATCATCACTCTGTATATTTCAATTTGTAACAAAAGTAGTGACAGGTTTTGAATGGTACAATAACAACCTTTTGTGTGGGCCAGCAAGGGAATCGCCCATTGCAAATGACACATAGGAATGCAATTTCGATACTCACAAGTCTAATACAAATAGGATAAAACTTAGAATAATTGCTGGAAACCTGCGCCATGTAATCGCAGGTGTTTACAATGAGTCGGACCAGAGAGGGCACCGGCTATTCAATACGATACGGAAAGGACCCTGTTTCAGCATCTTACGTAAACACGACGCCAGTCCTTTCAGGCAGACCAGGGAGGGCACCGCCCGACGTAGTTGTTACGTATGAGCTCGTCCTATTTAAACGACTAATGTGGCCGCACACGGAAGGTTACAGTTTGGCATCTTCCATTGCGTCCAAAGGATATTAAGAAAGTAAGTCAGAATGAACAGGACTATCATTGATTGTGAATTAAGGTTAAATAATCACAATTTGTTAACTTGGAATTCTTTATGAATAGGCTTTATGATCCATACCCTATGTTTTTTAGGGTCGGGAATTCAAAACCTGTCACTACTTTTGTTACAAATCAAAATATACAGAGTGATGATCTGGTGGAGAGACTTTAACATATGGTGGAGACTGCAAAGCTATGGCATCTCTTAATAATAGTACAATTGCAAAGAAGTGGGTCTACTGTAGTTAATTTTTAAACATAGAATAATTTATTTTATCACTGTGACTGATGATTATTGCAGCACAGTTAGTTCAATAATATTAAGGAACATAATAATTTAAAAATGTATGTTCCTATTAGGAAGATGACCAATAATTCTGGCAACCATTATCAAGAAATAAATGTGATAAATCAGAATTGATAGGTGAGTGATACTCTTTCTTAAAAACATATAAGATACAGTTAAAAAAAAAAAAAAAGTTCCCTTAGTGAAAATAGTTCTCAAATATTACAACAGAATATTATTTGTCTCTAGGTGCTACCAAAATAGGGAGATTTACAGTCCTGATGATCACCCGCTGTTGATTTACATCTACATATAGGGTCGAAACGTTGATAAAAATTGATTGTGGATAGTTCTTAAATTATCTAGTGACTTCAGGACTCCTGGATTGAAGGAGCCTTTGGAAGCTCATGATTTATTTTTAACCACATTTTTGTATATATTGTATATAACACTGACATTTGTTTGCATCATGATATTCACTTTCACTGTGTTTTTACGTTTAGGAGCACCTAGGATTTAGTAATAACCATAAGAAGTTTTTGATTGAATCAAAAGATTGTAGTAAATGACTTGATAAAGTAATAAAATATGAATTAATTTAAGGATACTGGATGTTATAAATGTAGTTCCTTTCTTTGAGAAATTAACTTTACCGTGGAAGTCTAGGCATACTTCCCCCTTTTGACCATTTATTGTTCCTAATATTTATGTACCCAGGTCCAAGGGTTATTGGGTTTTGCCTCATTTTTTGAAGAAAAAAAAAACTTTGAGGAAGTAGGCATATTTTAGCTTAAACCATTCTGTGAGTCTGGCTGTTTGTGGATTCCCTGTCTGGGCCAGTTTGACAGTTGGGCTGTTTGCACCTCTCCTCTTGACAGTGACACAGGACCTGGGGTGTAGCCTGCATTTCCTGATGGGCCATCTGGGCTGAGGGGAGGAGTGGTCACTTACAACTGAAAGGGCTATCCCTGCCCTCACACAATGCAGTCTCCAACCCCATGGTGTGTGTCTGGGGCCCGGCCTGAGCAAGGCAGGATCTTGAAAACAACAGAGACTTCTCTTTGAAGTAGGCCTACTTCAAAGGCAGAAAGGGGTATGTATAAGAAAAGCACCCAAAAACCCTGAAAATCAGTTTACTTCTGGAACCAAGTGGAATCTCTGCCAAGGAGAAGAGCTGGAGAAACTGGAGAAGGAGTACTGCCCCTTTGCCTGTGACTGTGCTTTGCTAGTTTGGCCTGCAGTAGCTGCTTCTGCCTGAGAAAGGACAAAGACTGACTTTTGTGTAACTTGCCACTAGTGAAGAATTTCCAAGGGCTTGGACTGAGCTTACCTCCTGTTGTTGAAGTCTCAGGGACAACAAAGACTTCTCTCTGCCAGCACTTGGGCTTTCTGCTGAGAGTCCTGCCTGCCAGGTGGTGCCCTAACCTGTATCTGGGCCCTTGAAAGGTGCAGCTGGTGGAAAAGGACATAAATCCATGCAAAGACCGCGAGCAGGGAAACTTTTGATGCACCACCTGCCTCGCAGCTGATAAACGATGTGCTGCTGGCCTCGCGGCTAAAAACGACGCTCCACCTGCATCACGGCTGGGAGATTGACACAACACAGCTGGAGAAACAATGCACAACACCCGCAGCGGCTGCTGTTAATGATGGAATCCCCCACGCAGCGCGGTTTCTTGACACTATGTGACTGGATTTCAACGCAACATCACTGGACGCGGAAAATCAAAGCAAAGCCTGCACGGACACAAGGTACCCATCCGGGATCGACGCATTGCTGTCTTGCGGAAGGGAAGAAATTACGCACGCTGACCCGATCGGAGGAGGAACGTCGCACGGTCTCACTTGCGGGTGAGAAATCAATGCATCACTGGCTTTTTTCAATGCAACCTCACCCGTGCAGCTTTATTTTGACACTACCCAGGTACTTTTGTGAAATAACAGCGTTCTCACTGTTTTCTAAGGATTAGGACTCTTATTCTTTTTAAAATTCATAACTTGGCTCGTGTATGTCGGATTTTTGTCATTTTGGTCTTGTTTTGTTTAGATAAATATTACCTATTTTTCTAAACCTGTGTTGTGTCATTTTGTAGTGTTTTCACTGAGTTACTGTGTGTGTTGGTACAAATACTTTACACATTGTTCTGAAGTTAAGCCTGCCTGCTCGTGCCAAACTACCAAGGGGATGAGCGGGGGTTAACTGAGGGTGAGTCTCCTTTACCCTGACTAGAGTGAGGGTCCTTGTTTGGTCAGGGGGCCACCTGACTGCGAGCCAAAGACCCCATTTCTAACAACATGCGCTGCACACATACAACAACCCGACTGGTGCAGCAGCCATCTCCTCAGACCTCACTTCAGGAATTCACTTGCAAGGATTCCCCTCCGGACCTCGCTCCCTCCAACGCTCTCCTCTTCTTCACAGGGCACACTGGTCTTGGCAAGCAAACAGGTGCTGATGCTACAGGCTCCAGGGCAGGTGGTCTTGGATTCCCTGGCTAATGTTCGCTCACCCAGCTAGGAGACTAACAGGCCTTGCCCCCATTCCTGGTCAAAGGCAAAAGTCTTGCAGAGCTTCTCCTCCACGAGTAGCACAACCAGCTGCTAGACAGTTGACAATTTTTGGGGTCTCAAGCTCCACTTATTATAGTCCATTTACAGATAGCAAATGTGATTTAGAGTCTGAATCTTTGAAGTTTATGCTGTGGGTCTGCTTCCATTTGAATGGAGAGACTCCATATATGATAGCCTTGCAACAAAGGCCGTAGGAGTGACTAGAGGTTCACACTATGTTGTAGGAAATTGGATTTTAGGTTGGTGGGGGTGAACCCTTCAGAAGCAACAACCACAAGCCTTGTCAGGGTGAACCACAAAAGTCACTAAATTATCCCACGCTAATTTAGAAAAACACAGAAAATGTAAATAAATAATTTGATACCAAGTAATTTACATACAATCCGTAGAATCAGAGCTTTGTTGTTTTTATAGTTTTTAGTGAAAAATAGACCACCAATCCAGTGCAGGCTGCGGCACAAAGTCAAGAGCGGCATCGGTTCCGAAGTTGCTGTGGAGTTGATGTGCTTGTTTCTTCTTGAGAACTCACTCCCAAGGGCCCAGGAACTGGATTTGGCACCACTTGGCAAGTCAGGACTCTCAGCAAGAGAGCCCAGGTGCTGGCAGATGAAGCCTTTGATGTCCCTGTGACTTCTTAAAAGGAGACAAGCTCAGTCCAAGCCCTTGGTGAACCTCTGGAAGCAGGATGTAGAAAGCAAAGTTCAGTCCTTTCACTCCGAGGATAGATGCAGCAAACAGCAGGCCAGCACAGCAAAGCAAGCTTTCTAAAAGTGTCATTTTCAAACGTACAATTTAAAAAACAACTTCATCAAAAGATGTGTTTTCAAATTGTGAGACCCCAAACTTCAGACCTCTATCTGCTCCCAATGGGAAATAAATTACACTTAGGCAATCCCCATGTTACTCTATGGAAGAGGTAGTCCTTGCAATAGTGAAAACTGAATGTAGTAGTATTTCACTATCAAGACATGCAAACCACACCAGTAGATGTCCTTCCTTTTAAATACACTGCACCCTGCCAAGGGGTCTGCTTTGGGCCTACCTTAGGGGTGACGTACATGCAGTAAAAGGGTGCACTTGCCAGGTCAAAATGCAGTTTAAAACTGCAATCTACCACAACAACTGGGGGACGAGAGGTTTTTTCCATGTCCTCTTCCTCCTTCACCATAGACAACTCACACACTAAATGGAGGACCAGGGTTATATCTAGCAAACTAGAGTTAGTAATCTTCATTCAAAACTTGAAAAAATTGCCCTCACCCACTAATTAATGTCATGCTTCATCATTGGGCACGCTACTATGCCCAGGTGCAGACCAACATCCTGGGCAGAGCGTTTTTTTTTAGAGCTTATATCGAAGTGGATACCGCTATTGTTCCTTCAGGACCTGCTGTCTAAATCCTAACAAACTAAAACTGTCTTGGATAGTACCTTCTGGATTCTTTATTAAATAGGTCCCCCCTGACAGAGTTTAAATCCTTTTGTGGGGTAAACTGTGGATATTAGTGTCCGTGAACCCTTTCCACTCATTCACACCAACATGTTTCTGACCTCGTCTTAGCCATTTAGGGCCTACGGGCCTTCATCAAGGCATCAGATCCCTTCAATCAATCAACTTTCCGCTCATTATCTCCACATTGTTGAGTCAGAAGTGTTGAGATTATCAGTACAGTTCTCAAAGGAGTGAGTGTGACAATAGGGAGGGGCCCATACTCCATCCCCAGTTTTAGAGAATGATTTAAAGAAACTTGGGGGCAGATTTATGAAAAGTGGCAATGCACCTAGTGCAGGTCCGCTTTTCTTGTGGCCCTTAGTGCCCACCTAACGCCACCATGTGTGCGCTGTATTTAAAATATGGATCACCATGGTGGTAATCAGGGGTACTAGCATCATCATTTTTTATGCTAGTCCAGCGCTTTGCAGGATTAGCATCACAAATGTTGACGCTAATCCTGCAAAGCACCCAGCGGCCCTTTGAAAACAATGGTGTGCCTCCTTTTAATGCCTGCTTTGAGCAGGCGTTAAAGATGCCGATAAAGATGATGCCATTTTTGCAGCCCCCCTAACGGGTGAACACCCCCTTTTCATACATTACAACTGGCGCAGGCATAATGTGGCGCAAAGGGTTACAAAGTGGCACAGGGCATGCATTGCACCACTTTATAAATATTTCACAGCAATTTTTTCCTTCCAATGCCACATTAGCATAAAAAAATGACCCTAATGTGGCATTGGTATGGCGCAAGGCCCTCTTAAATCTGGGCCTTGGTATTTTTGAGGTGTTACAGTGAGAACTGGACTGATAATCTCAACACTTGTATTGATTTCTGGGTTTTAGCACTTTCAAAATTTGGAAACACAATTGTGCTATCCTGTGTTTGTGATTTAACCAATGTGAGGCCAAACAAGAATTCTGATTCCTGATCCATATCATGTCCTTGTGTCCTGCTATATGCACTCTTATCTTCCTCTCAGTTTTGCCAACATGCATCAGCTCACATGGACGCTTTATACAATATTTCACATTCTGTGGTGAAATCAGGCGAGTGCCTCCATTTTATGGACTGGCCCGTTTTCGGTGAACCACATTTTCGATGTTACTTTTCCAATCAGTAGGTTTGTGGAGTATGGTTCTGAAAGTGACACTGCTCTGGAAGGAATGTACCATTTGGTCAAAATCATGGGTGTATTAGCGCGGACCCCTTGATCTCATAATCAATTAAATGCACCTCCCAGCTGCTTTGGACCACTTCCCCATTTTGATCGTAACTAATCCTGTTCACCAGTCGTGTTGAATACACTTGTTGAACTGCATTGCTTGTGAGAAATAATGTGTTCCATATCTGTTGTGATGCATGCTGGTAGTTGCAGTTTTACCGAGTCACAGTGTATGTTTTTTACACAGAGGGTGAGCATTGGCTCTATACTCCCCAGCCTCACTGATAAGAAGGCGGTACTCGAGACTGATCCCACCATTGTCTGTTTCATTTTCTTTTTAGGTCGAGCCTAGGTAGTGCGCATGCGCTGTCTCTCGGACTGTTGTAATTGCTCTGTGGGCTCAATGCCCACCTACTGGCTTTTTATTGGCTGTGTGCTTTTGTAATCTAATTCTGTTGTCACTATTGGTTTGTGGCATGCATTTGGCATGCCTTCTTTTGGATTATCCCTCCCAAAGCGCAGCGACCAAGTATGATGTTATTACACCGGTTCGTTTGTTATATGTGTGTGGCACTTTTTTTTCTTACTTTGTGTCCTGGCATTGTAGCGATTAGTCTGTTTAAGCAGTGGTTGCGTTTTTTTTTTATTAACGTGTGTAAACCCAGCAGTGCGTGTGTTTTTGAATCTTGTGGTTCGTGCTTAATTTAACGTGTTGAAAGATAGCAGTGCGGGTGTTTGATTCTGTTGATTATTTTTATACATGCTTAATTTAATGTCTTGAAGGATAGCCGTTCGGGTGTTTGTATCTTTTGGTTATATGTAAACGTGCCTAATTGTTAGGTACTGTTTGCACATTTTACACATTTCATCCCATTGCGGCTACATTAAGCAAACTTAAGTGTATAATTACTTTCCAGTGCATTTTTATTTCACATTCTAACATATTCATGCTTTGGGTCACATACACTTTGTTAGCCAAATACACTACACATAGAAGTCCTCTCTTTTACCCACACGTACTCTGTGGGAGCACAGAATTCACCGATACATTGAGAACGAATGTATTTATTAACATTTCAGTGTTGTTTTGGGTGCATATTTTGAGGCTTTTGTTAGTTTGTTTGCTACAGTGAAAAACGTACTTCAATACAGCAGGGCGCATATTAGCTTGCATGTGGTGTTTTGGTTAATTTATTTAGTTACTCTAATTTGAAACGCAATTAAATATAGACGAATGTTCACTTGATTTATTGGGTTTATTTTGAATATTTCGCCGGTATATTAATCACGGTTACATTCAGTTTAATTTACTTTATTCGAGTTTATAACCTTCATACTGCTGCGCTTGCTTGCCTTTATGTTGAATATGTACCTGTTGTGTTAGTACTTACTTCAAAGCTATTTAAGGCTGATTTTTCGTTCTTTAAATTGACAAATTATTGCAGTGTTAACATACTTTTAATTATACATTGACACATTTTACAAGATGGGCAGTACCGGCTTAGTTGTGCCTTCTTAATATTTTGCGAGTTTTGCCATTTAAAAGCTTACAAGTGCTAATGTCCACTTATATTTGACGTCGGCACAGCTACAAATAAAAGCGGTTAACATTTAGCTGTGCCTGTTTCTAAAATATTGTTTAGTAGCATCAAGTTAAAGGCCAGTAATGATTTTTTTCTTTTGTATTCTTAAAGGCATCTGCCGCAACTTTGTTGCAAGGCAGAAAAGCTATTTAGCCACAAAACAAACAAAGCTTCTTTAGTGGGCAGACAGAGGTCTGTAGTTTGTTTATGTGTTGCTGAAGAGTTCGCGCACCTTCCAAATGGAGAGATTTAGCATAGCTATAAAGATCATTATCAGGAATGTATCCAGCATGTGTGGGGCAGGATGTTGACATTACAAGTATGCTAATTCTCTTTGCTTCGAAGAGGAGTGCTATCTTATGTGGGTCCTGCTTTGTTTTTTCACACATTCGCACTACTTCCGACTTTTGGCTCACTTTTGGTTAGTAAATTTTGACTTTTTCGTGAAAAGAGCACTGTGAGCGTGGAATTTTCGTTGTGTATGCACAATGATAGATTTACAAACATTAAATTGGGGAAGTTTGTAGTATGTTAATACAATCCTGCTGCAGGCGCTTTGATTTATCTTGTGGTTGCACGTTTATTTTTGAAATATTTTCATACGGGTTTACATATAGCAGACTGTATGATGGTTTAAAATTTGGAATTTTACATTTCTAAGGCATAATTACTGTACATAGATATTTAGCATGCATTTAGACTGTTTGCTGGATGTTGACATTACAAGTATGTTAATTTTTTTGCTTCGAAGAGGAGTGGTATCTTATTTGTGTCCTGCTTTGTTTTTACACACATTCGCACTACTTCCGACTCTTGGCTCACTTTCAGTTAGTAATTTCAGACTTTTTCATGAATAGAGCACTGTGAACGTGGAATTCTCGTTGTGTATGCACAATGATAGATTTACAAACATTACATTGGGGAAGTTTGTAGTATGTTAATATTATCCTGCTGCGGGCACTTAGATTTATCTCCTGGTTGCACGTTTATTTTTGAAATATTTTCGTACGGGTTTACATATAGCAGACTGTACGATGGTTTAAATTTTGGAATTTTACATTTCTAAGGCATAATTAATGTACATAGATATTTAGCATGCATTTACACTGTTAGCTGGATGTTGACATTACAAGTTTGTTAATTTTTTTTGCTTCGAAGAGGAGTGGGATCTTATTTGGGTCCTGCTTTGTTTTTACACACATTCGCAGAGCACTGTGAGCGTGGAATTCTCGTTGTGTATGCACAATGATAGATTTACAAACATTACATTGGGGAAGTTTGTAGGATGTTACTACAATCCTGCTGCGGCCGCTTTGATTTATCTCCTGGTTGCACGTTAATTTTTGAAATATTTTCTTACGGGTTTACATATAGCAGACTGTACGATCGTTTACATTTTGGTATTTTACATTTTTAAGACATAATTACTGTACATAGATATTTAGCATGCGTTTAGACAGTTAGCTTGCTATTAATAATACACACGCGCTCTACTAAACATATATGGTCTCACAGAAATACACACCTTCGATCTCCAACACATAACTTTTTAACACTTTCTGTCAATCATACATTTTTGAATTTTTGCTTGTTCTCTCTCATCTAGCTCTCTTATTTACATAGCACTCTCTCTTTTTATACCTCTTTTGGCATCCCTTATTTACAAACAGCACTGTTTCTTTCCTAGTTAACTGTTTTTTCGGTCGAACCTAGGCAGTGCGATTTCCTTTGTCATTCTTGAAAAGATACACACACACTGTAGCATACATATTAGAATTCACGCACATACATACATTCTTTCTCTGATACACACTTGATTTATTTTACACACACGCACTGGGACTCCCCAACATTAGTCACACAAACCTTCACATACTTAATTCTGAAATTACACTGTCACCTTACCATCGCAGTGTGTGCTGTGCTTCTCTATTGTCATGTTTTCAGTCTTTTTATTTAACATTTTTTTCTATTTATATAGCGTACTTAAATCTAAAACTTGTGGCAAATTAAAAACTTGTTGCATTAACTTTCATTTAGGGATTTTAGTACAACTTTTGTTACTAAGTCTTAAAATGCACTTACATTTAGCAGTGCAGCCTTTAGTTATTGGGTTTCCGCTGAGTTAATCATGTTTTAGCTCGCAGATTCTTTTAAACTACTTTTCTGTGCTGGTACGTTCGCTTCATAACACACACATGCTCTCTAACATATACATGCTCTCACAAACATACACACACTAATTTGTTTTATCAAACACATTTTATCTTTCTCTCACACACAAACAGTTTATTAAAGATAAATTTTTCCTTTTTATCACATAGCTCCCGTCTCCTTTTTTATCTTTCCTTAATTCACACACAGCACGGACATATTCACATAGAGACTGACACCCTCTCACACTTTCTCTTCCCGTGGTATTCCACACACACACACATTCGCTATTTTACCTATACAATTTTACGCACATACATCGTTTTTCAAATTCACAGTCATGTAAGTTACACACACATATTCTGTGTCACTAACATTACTCACACAGACAATCATAATGATTTTATTCGTAGGTTGGATTCGTTACCTTCATACTGCTGCGCCTGCTTTGACTTTTAAGTAGACTTTTTACAGTTTCTGTTACTATTTATCTTGCTGTCATTTCATGCAGAAGTTTCGTTCTGTTATTTGGCCATTATCTGTAGTGTTAGCGTAGTTCACTGACAATTTTGTTTTGGTTTCTTTAAGGCATCTTGGCAACTTTGTTGCAAGGCACCAAAAGATATTTTGCCATAAACAAAGCTTGTTTAGTGGGCAGACAGAGGTCTGTAGTTTGTTTATGTGTTGCAGAAGAGTTCGCCTACTTACCAAATGCAGATATTTAGCATAGCTATAAAGATCGATATCAGGAATGTAACCAGCATGTGTTGGTCAGGATGTTGAAGTTCTCTGCTTCATTTAAAATCCTTTTTTGTGTCGTTACGTTGGCTTCATAACACACACTTGCTCTCTTACATATACATGCTTTCACACACATACACACATTCGGTGTTTTACCCAAATACTTTTTAGCTCTGTCTCACACACAAACGGTTTCTTAAAATTATAATTAGCCTTTCTTATTCACATAGTGCTCTCTCTCTTTTTGTGTCTCTCTTCATTTACACACTGCACGGACATTTTCACATATAGATTGTCTCTCTCTCTGACTGTATTTTCCCTTTTTCATTTACACACACACACACACGCTATTTTACCTACACAAGCTTTTACCCACATACATACATTGTATATTAAATACACACTGTTGTAAGTTTACACAGGTACCCTGTGTCACCCACATTACTCATACAGACAATCATAACGATTTTAGTTGTGGATTGGCCCTGTTACCTTTATAGTGCTGTGCCTGCTCGAACTTTTAAGTTGGATTAGTACAGTTTCTGACTATCTACCTTGCTGCCATTTTCTGCGGATTTTTCGTTTTGTTAATTAATAAATCTCTACAGTGTTTGCGTAGTTTCTATTAGCCACTAACACATTTTTTTAACCTGACTAGTACACGATTAGTTGTGCCTTTTTCATAATTTGGTATGTATTGTTATTTGAACACCAAAAAGTGGTAATGTCCACTTGTATTTTACTTTTGCACAGCTTAAAATGAGAGCAGTAACTGTTTACATGTGGTTGTTTTGGATTTTTTCCTTTTACATTAAGGTAAAGCCCATCACTTTGATTTTTTTTTTTGATTCTTAAAGGCATCTGCCGCTACTTTGTTGCAAGGCCTAAAAGCTATTTAGCAACAAACAAAGCCTTTACAGTGGGCAGACATGGGTCTGTAGGTTGTTTACGTGTTGCAAAACAGATCGACTACCTCTCAAAGGGAGCGAATTAGCATAGCTGTAAAGATATATATCAGGAACCTAACCAGCATGTGTGGGTTAGGATGTTGACATTACATGTATGCTAATTTGCTTCCTACAGAAGACAAGTGGAATCTTTGATGGGTACAGCGATTTTTTTAAACATTCACACCACTCCAGACTTTTTGGCTCTACCCTTTTTATTAGCAACAAGAAGTGCTTGCATTACACCTAAGTGTTTAAAGTAGGCAACACTTTTTTATAAACCTTTACAGCCAATTGCAACTACGTTTTCTATATCTATATATATTTATACCATTGTTTTTACAGCTACTCAAATGAAAAAAAAATGTTAAAAAAAATATATCTGTAGATACAAAACTTGATTTTTAATGACAATACAAAGTATACCATTTTCTGAGATTACACTTCATTGTTACAGAAAATATAGTATTAAATACTCACAATACTATTTGTATTCTAATACAATAACATCAACAACACCAATAGCTCTAATACTTACAAATGCGAGACCTATTGCATTGCAAGATTCTGAGGGACAATCTCAACATACTGTTTGATGAGCTGTTTACAGCACATCGATTTTTCTATAGCAAGGAAGACATGGATGGGAACCGTTCTAAACATGGAAAAACATGTTTTTCCCACACCGTGGCCCATATTTATACTTTTTTAGCACCGCATTTGTGCCATTTTCTGACACAAAAGTGGCGCAAACTTACAAAATATAACTGTATTTGGTAAGTTCAAACAATGACGCAAATGCGGCGCTAAAAAAAGTATAAATATGGGCCTGCATTTCTTACACGTTGTCATCTCATTTCATCTTTTCTGACTCCCTACGAACTTTCCTAAATAGACCTCTTTGTTTTCCATCTAAGTTATATTTACCCCTGAAGAAGGGATGTTTTCCCCCAATATACTGTTTTTTTAAAACTAATCATGTATACAAGAAAGTTGCTACAATGATGTAATGTCACCAATAGATTCTGCACATGCGGAGTAACATTTGTGCATAAAACAAGAGAGATGACATGATCAACTTACAATAAATTTCTGGAAGCATTGCAAGTCACCAGTTTCATGTCTTTAGCAGAGCTTGTTCAGCATTAAAAAACTGGACTATAGAGTTTGTTGTATTTGACGCCTGCAGGCCATACAGTTGTGCGCTTTGGGTCTGGCTTATGTCTGTGGTCCAGCTGTGGGTAAAATGTTTATTTTGACAGGTCGAATGGGCAGTGTAAAACGTCAAACAGGCTACAACTGCACACCTGACACGTTTTAACTATCTACTTAAATGTGTGGCTCAATAAGTGCTGCAGGCCCACTAGTAGCATTTAATGTACGGCACCTGGATGCAGGTAGTACCGCTTTACAATGGACTTACAAGTAAATTAAATGTGCCAATTGGGTATAAGCCAATTTGACCATGTTTAAAGAAGTGAGTTCACACACTGTAACACTGGTTAACAGTGCAAAGTGGACAGAGTCCCAAGGCCAACACAAATCAATTTCAGTAAACAGGAAGAGAGAAGGTATAAAGTTTGGGGAAAGAAGCCCACAGCAAAGACTGACAGGTGTAACACATGTGTGTCAAAAGGTTACCCCAAAGCCTCTGCCCTACTCTTTATGAGTCTTTCATCAATCCCATTTCCTTTCTGAGATGTGTCCAGGCCCCTTCCTTGTGACCTCTCTCTGAATCAAAGACCACCCTTTGAAGTATACTAGAGCGCCTGGCTCTCCATTCCTTCAGTGTGTCTCACCTAGCTAACAGGAATGCAGAAATACACAAATCTGTGTGGGCAATTCCTCTCCCTGCTCTCCTCACGTTTCACTATGCAGCCCTGGGTCTCCTAAAATGGAACACAGAGTCTTGTTTTGTGCCATACGCAGGCTCACATACACCCAGGCACATGCATATAACATAACTACACTGCACAGCACTAAGGGGCATATTTACAAGCTCCCTAGAGCGGCCTTAGCATCATTTGTTTTGACGCTAAGGTGGCGCTAACCAGTTCCCCACCCCGTGCCATATTTACAAAGTGGCGCAATGCAAGCATTGCGGCACTTTGTAACCCCTTGTGCCACATTATACCTGCGCCAGGTATAATGTATAGAAGGAGAGGTGTTTCCCCGTAGGGAGGCCCAAAAAAAGGGTGCAGTGAAATTCACAAGATTTCACTATGCCATTCTAGCGTAATTTTTTAATACCTGCTCAGGGCAAATGTTAAAGTGACACTAGTGCATTAGCCTATGGGCCTCCCTGTGCTTTGCTGGACTAGTGCCAACATTTTTTGCACTAGTCTAGCAAAGCACCACAATAGTGTAAAAAATTCTGACGATATTGTCCTAATGTGCGCCACGGGGCACTGTATTGTAAATACAGCGCTACCTTGGTGTCGTTAGGGGGGCACAGGGTGATGCAAGGAATCTAGCGCATCAGAGCTGATGCACCAGTTCCTTGTAAATATGCCCCTAAAACCTCTATATATTTTAATGCTCACAGGCACACATATACCCAGCACATGCATATAAAATACACTCACTGCACAGTACTGTATTATTCTAGACTGTGCTGATGCCTTCACACCAGCCAAACACACAAAACACAGGAGAACCAACAAATAAGCCAGTTGGTACACTGAAGACCTCAGCAACTCTAATTGCCAGTGCAAACAACTAAAGAGGAGATGGAGATCTAGCAAGCACACCGCATACAAGGAAAAGAGCCCTCACAACAAAAATAGAAACCAGCTCCAACAGTAAGAAACTATTCAGCATCATCAAGAAATTCCCAACTCCTCAGCAAACAACGTCACCACTTAGCAAAACCTCCGCTACGGCTCAACAGACTTCTTCCACAACAAGATAGCCATGATCTACAGAAACTTTAACCCTCAGCCCATATACTCTGACTTCACCAATCATCCAAACACCAGCACAACAGGTGTCCAACTGAACAACTGGACCAAACTCACCCACCAAGACACAATCTCCATCATGAAGACAGTACACTCAGGAGTCCCCATCGGCCATGCACCCTCCACATCTTCAACCTAGGCGGACCCAAGATCAACTTCAAGCTCATGGCCATCACTGCCTCAATAAGCACAACAAACGTCTCAGAATACTATCACCCCACTCACTACTACCCTTCAAGGCCAAAGTCATGGAGAAAGCAATCAACCAGCAACTTGCCAAACACCTGGAACACCACCAACTGCTCAACAGTTCATAAACTGGTTTTTGAAGTATCTTAAGCACCGAAATAGCCCTCATAGCTGCTGTGGACAACATCCATAACTTGGTCGACCGAGGTGAGACAGCAGCACTCATCCGCCTCGACCGCTCCGTAGCTTTCAACACCCTCTCACACGACATGCTCTGCACCAGACTCCACCATATCAGAGTACAGGGATCAACACTCCTCACAGGAAGAACTCAACAAGTATGACTTCCACCTTTCACCTCCAAACCCAAGGAAACAATCTGTGGAGTTCCACAAGGCTTGTCGCTATGACCCACCTTATTCAACACTTCCATGACACTGCTGGCCAACATCATTAGATCCCATGGATTCAACATCATCATCTTATGCCCACGATACACAACTCATCCTCGCTCTCACAAGGTTCCGAACCAACACCAGGAACAACTTCGATAAGTGAATGATCAGCATCGCAGATTTGAAGAAAGAGAACTGCCTAAAACTCAACACTGACAAGACAGAGGTGCTAATTTTCCACAAGAACTACTGCTGTGAATTCTCCTGATGGCCTTCAGAACTCAGCCCCACACCAACCTCAACTGAGTACGTCAGAAACCTCGGAATCATCCTGAACCGCAAACTTACTATGAGCTCTCAACTCAATGCTGTCACATCCTCCTGCATCTTCATCCTGCATATGCTACACAAAGTCTTCTAATGGCTACCCCAGGTCTCAAGGTGCACCATCACCCAAGCCGTTGTTTTTTTTTTTTTTTTGCAGTTTTATATAGCGCAAACTTGACCTTAAGGTATTGGAGCGCTTTACATGAGCACCAGTTAAGTTACAGAAGGACACATTCATTTTTGGTAGGCATAGGGAGATTAAGGGATTTGCCCAGAACCACCGGATGTTGAGCTGATGCGGAGCTTCGACTCTGGTTCCCAAGCTCCAAAGTTGGCAACTCTGGCCGTTACCCCACATCCTCTCCTGTTGCAAGCACAATGGATTACGGCAATGCACTCTAAGCAGGAATCTCAGCCCACCTCATCCTGATACTCCAGACCATCCAGACATTCGCACCATACTCATCCTGGACCTCAGCAGACTCACCCACATCACTCCTCACCTCAGGTACTGGCTCCCAGTACAGAAACACTGCCAGTCCAAGCTCCTCACGTATGCATTTAAGGTACTGCACAACACTTAACCTTCCTATTTCAACCATGCCTCACACTTCCATCCAGCCACCAGAAGCCTTCGCTCTGCCTCGCTCTCTCGCACACATACCTTTTGTGCTTACTTTGTGCTTATTGTTTCCGGTGCTGAGCACCAGTACTTATTTTTGAGGGCCGGGGCTTATTTTTCTGCCTAAAGCATTTACTGCGAGCAAAAGACACATGGGAAAGACGGAGGAAGAGAAAAAATAAAAAAGCGTCACAATGGGAGAAAGCAGAAAGCTGCAAGTGTGAGCTGAAGGTGCAGGAAGTGTCTTTATATGGATTGAAGAGGCCCGAGACGGCTTCAGGATTAGCTGCCTCAGAATTCCGTGCTCGCACATTTAAATGCTGCAGCTGCGTGTTTAAGAGGAGGGCTTTGGGCACCGGCACCTTTTTATTTATAAATTAAGCACTGCATACCTTGCATATGCAGAAGCAGAGACAGAGAAAGATCCTTCTCCCACATCGCAGGAAAGTCCTGGAATGCCCTCCCCTTCCATATCAGGAGCTCCACATTGCTGCTGGAATTCCGAAAGAAGGTGAAGACTTTGCTCTTTGACTAGCACTCTAGACCTTGCAGCCAGACTCATTTATCTAATATCTAGCACCTGGATGGTCCTATGGGTAATAAGCTGCACTCTAGAAATCAACTAACATAACATAGCATTGTACCATATTGTTTTGGTATTGTGGCATCTGTTCAAATAAGGTACGGCACATGTCCCTTTACGGAACAGGCACAGGTACATTGACACTTTATTCTATTCATTCACAATTATTCACATAGCAACTCTGTTTATTAATAATCCACGCTTTATGGGACTCCTTCCTATTAGGCATTTTTTGCTTTGCCAAATTAGTACATCCAGGTAGGTCACAAAACAGATGATGTGAAAAAACAGTGAATGTGGCCCCTACCTTTGAACTATTCACATGTTACCACACTCTCTTATGGAAGACGCCTTGAGCTTCCAGTCCTCGGGCACAAAAAATACTTCTCATATGTTGGGATCAGCAAAACACATTTAAATATCCCTACTAACAAGAAATCTGATTTTATCTTTTAATGCACCAATTCATCAAGGAGATAAAATAAGAAGATTAAGCATGAGAAGACCCCATTTGAACTCTTAGGCCAGACAAACCTTCTGCATTAGCTCAGCACTTGAACTGAAGCTTAGACATACACTTACCAGAGACAGTGTGGTCTCCCAACTACCAGCAATCCATCACATTGGAATCAAACCAGAAAAGGATGCTGAACACTCATCAGTGCCAGAAGCACTGGAAATACCTTAGTGAAGTATGGCATGCAGCATCTTATAGGACCCACCTTTTGGCTCCAGTCATTGACATGGGCTACAATCTCCGCTTAGGGTGAAGTACCCCAGGATGAATCATATGTCCTTTCAGGTCAGCACAATGATCATTGGTATTGTCGTCCTCATTAAAATGCAGACGTATTGGTTGCTTCTGACTTGAGCATCTCAGAATCTGGATCTTCCTCAGATGCCACCAGAAGTTAGCCGCTGCTTCTCGCCAAAGTAAGTTCATGAGGGCTACAGACACTACTCCCAGCAAGAAAGGTCACAATGGTACGAGTGGAGAACTGTAAGTGGCACTCTAGTCCAGTGGTCTTCAAACTTTTTAATGCTGCGCCCCCCAGTTGAAAAATAAAAATCATTGGCCCCCCCTCAGAATTTTTCACAATTATTTGATAAAGATGGCAATGTTTAAATATGTCTAGACCTATTTAAACATTGCAGTTAAGTACTGATACTTTTTTAAAAATGCAATAACTTGCTTCTGCTTAAAACAAAGGCCTGTTATCTGTATAATGCTTCTTTTGGCTGCAGTCTGGCGCCCCCCAGGATCACTTCAGGCCCCCTTAGAAGGGCCCCTGACCCAATTTGAAGACTTCTGCTCTAGCCTCTTCCGAGGCAGATGTTGGAGAGTCAATGAACTCCTGCAGATTACTCTGAAATACTTCCTGCTCCTAAACATTGTGGAGAATAGAAACCCGCTAGACCAATACCGTGCATCATGGCAATGAAACTCTGACTGGTCCTTCAGATCACCACCAAGGAGTGACTTACGGAAACACACACCAAGAAGCCAAAAGGCCTGATGTCAGCAGTACGCCAAACAGACCAGAAGTTAAAGAAATATCACCAGTGGAATAAAATCAGAACTGTGGGCACACTAATAGGGAGAGAACATGCCTTTAAAAAGCTTGTAGATTATTAGAAACAAAAGCCATTAATCCCTGCTCAAGTTAAGGAAATAGTGACCACACCCAAAAAGAATACCGTACAAGTCCCTCAAGTCTGATAATATCTAGTGAAAAACACATCAGAGGGGTCAAAATGCATTAACTTCAGATGAGAAGGGAAAGCCTGTCGATATGTGGATCCAACTGGCCCTGATAAAAGGAGAAACCTGAGACAAGCATCTATAACAAAAATGAAAGTCCCTCTTTTGACCAACAATAAAAAATGTATCCTGCATGGTACTCACTAATCCAGGTTTGGAAGTAAAAGTACATTAAGGGCCCCTAACATACAATATTAACACTGCATTTGTATTGCACAATAATAATATTAAATTGTGTTTTGAATATCCCTTAGTTGAATAGAACTGAGTTTAATAACCTCTAAGAAATGGAAGGCTTAGTCGGTGTTTTGGTAATCTGAACTCATAATCCACAGCGCAATGCATTCTTTCGCGTCAAACCTTCAACCCATTGAGCCACCTTACTGCTATGTTGTCTAGAAGAATGGTGACTTGCCTTTTACTAGAAAATCTATTTCTGAGCACAAGAGGACAGAAATTACACAAATCACACATTTAAAATAGTATTTACATTCGAACTGATTAGTAAATCTGTCTGGTGTTCTAATTATGTACGTTTTCTGCATTGTTTAAGCAGAGGCATGCATAATATCGATTACATAAGTGTCAAGTGAAAAGTTAGAAACTTTGAGCATTAATAGAGCAGTGCTTGGTGTTTGCAAGTATGCAAATTTACATTGTTAATGATAGCTGATGGGGGCAGTCAGGGGAGTCAGAAGATTTTGGGCCCCAGTTGTACCAAAAGGAACTGCCTCTGGTGTTCTGTGTCCCCTTAAGCAGGGAACCCAGTACCCCATTACCAGTAAACTATGAGGGTAGAGAGGTAGTGAGTAAATCATTGCCCAGTCAGGACAATAGTTTATCACACCCAAAACTGCATGCCACACGCAAATAGGTTTGAGCTGGCAGGTAGCAGTACCTAGATGGGGCACTGTTTGAAGGGTCTCACTAACTACACTGGGCATTAGTAAGGAAACACTGGAGCCCCTATGCTGGAGGCAATTTTAATGGATTGCACACCAGCAAGTGCTAATCCCTAACCCTTCCAACATGCCAACCACAACCAAAAAGGGCAAATTAATAAAAACACAGCTCTATTGTCTTCATCAGGAAGTCAACTCACAATGCAACAGCAGAGCATAAACTCCTCAATCAGAATAAAGCATTTTAATATTTGAAACCATTTCAGGCATTACTAGAAATACATACTGATTATTATCATTATTATTATTATTATTATTATTAATAATAATAATACTAATTATTATTATTATTAATAGTAGAAGTAGTATTAGTATTATGTTCCTGCTGTCGAAAAAACCCCATTAAGGGCCTTATTACGAGGCTGGGGGTCCAAAGACCACCAGTCTCAGGGTGCCGGTTGGACAGACGTGGCTGTGGTGGTCCGACTGCCACATTACGAGGTTGGTGGGCAGACCCGCTAACCTCCTGCCGTCCCCGCCAGGATAAGTGATCCCGACGGGCTGACACCGTCAGCCCAGTGGGAAAGTTGTAATATGGCCGGTGTTAGACCGTCACCTTGACAACGATCTCCTCACCACAGGTCTGGCGATTGGGCTTTTAGACTGCCAAACTCGTAATCAGGCCCTAAATCAGCAAATATTTCATTCCAGAGTTTTACTTCTTCTTTAAAAAGATCACCTAACAACCACTGATAACCTAACAGCAAAGACCCACATTTCTCAGAGCCTCTAAACAAAATTTCCCAGCTCTAGAAGAGTTTGTTAACTGTAAAGCCTATACCACGACCACTCATACAGAGGCCCAATTGATTTAGGATGCCAAAATTAGTTATGGTACTTCAGTGGGGGCATATTGCTCTTCATGCAACCCTCCAGGGCCAAAAATGCAGGATGGTGGTGCCTCTGCTTTTCCTAGGACGCCCTCCAGTACATATTCAAATTCTTCTAAATCCTATATTGGCTTATAAGGCACATCTTTGACTGAGGCAGTGGCCTTCCCTTTGTTGTGGCCAAAATCACATCTTTCTTTTTGTTGGTGATTTTAGGGTACTGACAGTGACAACCAAAGTGTTCTGTGGGTGCACACCTATGACAGAGGACCTCATAAGAACCCCAAAGTTGCCTCCGCCCACCTGTACTCTCATTTTCTGGGATGATTGCTTTGATTTTCTCCCACCTGCAGTGGCTCTCCCATTCTCTCAATTAGAGCACTGGCAGCAAAGTGAGAGAAAGTGCAATAGTGCCCTAGAGACCCACTTCTGGCAGAGCCACAAAGGTTAAGCTCAGGGCTACCCAATGGATATTGCATAACTTTGGCAGAGCTCCCACCTCTGACAAGGGAAGTAATTTAGAACTGGCACAGTTGTGCCCCTCTCTGGTGGGTCTTTTGGTGGGACCCATCAGGCCATAGACTTCCTGAGGAATACTGACACAATTGCTGAGTGTAGTGAAGGTTTTTCAGGCCTAGCGGCCCTATTCAAAGCCACCTATAAAAATGCATATTTTTCTGTCTTGTTTGAGCAACATCAGGTAAGGATTTGTGTATATGGATCCAGGTGGTTCACTCCAGCTACCAGGAGTGGACTTTCATGGCCTCCTGACCTCTACATTTTGGATGGTTTCCAGAGCCTTATCTAGAAGGCTCTTCATTAGTTGAGGAAGCGCTTTCAGGACCTGCCTTCCAGCAATACTTCCCATGCCTTTAGTAGTCTCTTGGTCCAGGTCTTTCAACAGCAACATCCTAATTCCCTCATATCCGACTATGCTGCCTGATTGCACTCCTTGGATCTCATGGCTTCCTGTTTAAATATGGGGCACCTAGGTCTTGAAGGAGTCTAGGCTACCCTGATGACGCAGGAAAAGAAGGACTAACATATATTCATATATCATGTAACCAAGATCGTATAATGTAGTGTGATTTTAGTAAAGGAAATAATGAACGAGGGAAATTGTGCCCTCAGAGTAGTTCGCCATTATTATAAACAGGCTTAATTAATCATGAAGAATTTAAAATTGTAGTAATCCATCATAATTGCAAATGTGTTTTATGATTTTCTTGATTGAAACTGTTCTATGCTTAGCTTAAATTTAGTAGAGGCTTTGGCCTAGTCACCTGGTCTCAAATTCAACTGTGTGGTTTTACTTTTAAAAGAACATTATTCTGTATTTTTCCCAATAGAGATGACTAATACACTTATCTCCAAGGTTTCGTGCTAGGCCGGTTGCATCCCTTTTGATGCAAGGTCAGTCTCTGCAGGTGCGGACAATAAAAGCACTGATATCGAAATATTTGGCAAACCTTGTTGCAACTTGTGTTCCAAGGCTCCAAGGACAATGTATGCATAAATGAGTACTAGGAGAAAGACACTATTCATTGGTCAAATTGAAGCCACCCTACGAACCCTCCAATGGAAGACCCTGAAGGATTTGGAATGTTTCTTACTTAAACTCACCGGACAAAGAGAAGTCAGCCATTTTCCTTGATGCCATCTTTGAAGCCAAATGCCAGACGCCATCTTAGACGACATCTTGATGCCCTTTTCTCTATTCCAGAGAAAGAGACTTTAAGAATTCTCTCCCTAGAGACTTTAACTTTAACTTGCCCCGTCTTGCCCATGCAGTAACTTTGCCCCATTCTCCTTGCTGCTGCAAGGAAACTTGCCCTTAACTTTGCCCCTTTGAAACCTGTCCCCTGCTGATCAACCCGGTACCTGAAGGACGAAGACTTTTCCTTGTATGCTGATTGTATTTGGTAAATATGAAAGGATAATTGTATTATGCTTGTGTTTTCCTTCCTAGGTACCAACTGCTATTTGATAGGGCCCAAGCTAGAAGTTTTTCCAAATTTGTGTTGACTAAATTCGTTTTGCATGAAGCCCCACATGCCAATGCTAATTAGAGGTTAGTCGAGGTATTCACTTGACGCACCATGTTGAATTGAAATCTTGTTATGCTGACCGATGTATGCAATTAGTCAAATTCAATTACTCGTATTAGTGATTTGCATTGCCATAACCGAATGTATTATAGTTTAGATTTTGCGTAGATTGCGTTTCTTCCGCCGCTATGGACAGCTAATAATGTTTGTATACATATATCATTTGATTTTGAGACTCATATATATCGTTTTAGCTCTGTTAATATAGGGAAATAAATTCACTAACTTTTAATAGACTGGTGTGGTTATTCATGACTGAAAGTTCATGGTGCGTCGAAATACCAACTGTTATTGATTCCTAATGTGTTATTTTGATCTATTAATTGAGTATTGGGTATCGATTTCAATAGTTATTGATTATTGATTTAAGTGATCCGACTATTCTAGGATGAGGAGAGCCTAACTCGGTTAAAAGGTTCACCGACCTCCAACGTGTCCAGGTACAGAGAAATGTATAAGGACTGGACGCGTTACCAGTAGATGGTAGCAGAGATTGATGGTTACGCCCTTTGGGACCCCATTCGAACAATAGATGGAGTCAAGTTAGAATTTTCTTTGATGAAACAAGTTGGAGAGATGATGATGCCCTAAATCCCCAATGACTTTCCTGGAATCTCGGAGCTTGCGAATAGAGGAAATGGAGGTGTGAGAATGTTTCTGGCATTTCTAGTGACGGTGTGAGAGAAGTTAGGGATTTGCGCTTGCACAGCTTATTGCCGCAGATTAATTGAGAAGTTTGTGAGGATTTTAGGGGCGTTACGAACTCCAGTTAAGAGATTTTAGAGGAGTGTTACTCCAAAGTGTGAGAGTAGGGAAGTCGTCGAACTTCACATGTGTGTAGCGCCTTGTGCAGGAACATTTTCCACGTGGTTGTTGATGTTGAGACGGGCCCTGCGAGGTCAAGAGACTCCGGAGTATGTTGAAAAGTGTATGAGACACTTGATTGATGTTGTAATCTGTTCGGCTCAATAGGTTGATCGGGCGTGGTCAACGAGTCAGTATGAATATTGAGGAATTAAAGAAAATTTTCGACTTTGAGATTTGACTAATTCTGAGGTGCACTAGAATAGTTAATTGATCAGTTGAGAGTAAAGTTTGCGGGTCAAATTTTGCTTGCGAGAGCGGGAAACCGAGAAAGATGGAATAACTGCCAAGGCTAGTGAAAAATCCCTAAGGTTTCTGAAGCGATTGTATTACCCTTCCTGTAGTAAACCGACAGATTTGTTTTCTTCTTTTTGGTTAATGCTCGCGATATATTGCGGAAATTAGTTTTGAGTGAAGTTGAATGAAGGAGGACAAGCCGCAGGACTTTGTCAGCCGCAGTGTGTGAGTGTGACGTCACTAGGAGCCGCGCTGGGATAGGTTGGTTGGCGAGAAGGGTCGCGCATGGATTGCACGCAGTCCGTGAAGCGCAACTGGTGGGGAAAGGCAAGCGAAGAGTATTCCGGGAATTAAAGTCACTTATTGATTACACATTTTAGAAAAATAAAAGACGGAAAGATGAAATTTTTCAAAGCATTTAAGAGTGCCATGAGGGGAGATGTATATATTAAAGCAAATGTAGGAGAAGAAACACCGCCTGAGGGTACACCAGCTTATATCGTGATTGAAGAAAAGGGTGTCGCACCATGTCTTTGGTTAAAGCAATGGTGCAAATTAACAGAGAAGCATGGAAGTGTAGTGGTCCCTATCCATGGGTCGTTTAATCTAAGAGTTTGGGAGAATCTAAGATTCGCGCTATACGACATGAAAGTACCTCCAAGACCAGCACAGTTTGAGGCATTGGCAATTTGGGAGCTAATAGCTAGAAACCAACAACAAAAGAAATTCGAGACAAGAATAAGAAAAGTAGAAAAGACACTAGCGGATGCTAGATGGGATACTACTCAAAAGGTTTGGAGATCAGACGTATTGCAGGGAATTAAATTGTTTCCAGCAATTACTGACGAGGCAGAGACGGAAGGAAGGAAAGCTACCTATAAAACAAACAGGAGTCAGTCCAGAGATAGAGAAAACAACAGAAATTCGAAAAGGTCAGACGAGTCAGACGATGAGGAGTTCATTATACAATTGCTAAATGATCGCCCGCCACCATATGTGGAAAGCGAAAATGGTTCAAGCATTAGTACTGCCCCTCCAGAACCAATACAAGGTAATGTGACACCGAATTTGAGAATATCACAGAGGCAGAGCAGTTCCGATATGCCCTTTGCACCACAAATACCACAAATTCAGAGAATATATCCTGATGTGCCTACATTGAAACCTGTCGATAATTATCGGCCGCAGGTTCAAAGGCGCTGCTGTAATGAGCATAATCTGGGAATGACTTCTGATTTTATGGTGCAGGGAGGACAGAATTATCAAAGACCGACATTGATTCAAGCCGAATCAACACAAATTTTGATGCCTCAAAAACAGGTACAAGAAGTGCCGAGGTACACTCGAGTAACAGAGAGCCAGTTAGGTATGCCAGCAATGATGAACCATAACGTAGGGATTAACATGCCACAGAATTCGGGGAACAGACAGAATCCAGATGCAATATCTCTGCCTATTACTGTAGGTCCGCCAGTACCATTGTACATACAGGCAAACCCAAACGTATGAGATCAAGGGGTAGTGACACAGAATGAGACAGGGAGAAGATGCATAGAAAACACTCCAGAAACGACTCCGGTAGGAACACTGCCAGATGGATCTGGGTCTCTGTCGGAACTTAGCCCAATTCCAATTTGTGCTCCGGCAACTGTGGTAAGGTCAAATCCACCACTAATAATACCGTTAACTTCAAAAACTGAAACGTTACAGAAACCATCAGTAGCAGTTGATGTAGGTGCTACATTGATGGGATTGAACGCACAACAGCTAACACAATGGTTCAACAGTTTGAACTCCCCACAAAGTACATCCAGCGGGAAGGGAGAAGAATACCTGAATAAAATAAGACTGGGCATGGAAGCAGATGAACTAGTGGAGGGAACGATGGGTCTGAACAGGTTAGAATCATACACAGAAGAAGAGCTGAGATACATGTGCCCTAGGATTACAAGAGAAGTGAGTAATATACATAAGAAGTTACAAGAAATTGCAGACAGAAACAAGATCGATATAAGGAAGACTAAACATTTGAGCAGAAGTTACAGGCTAGACTTTGAGACAAAAGACTTTGAACACATGAGATCTGCAGGGATGAAAACACACCTTAAGGAGATACTGCAGAGTGCGCAGGTCTGGAGATGCTTAGACAAGTGGGAAAGTAGATGGGTTAAGAAAAAGGACAAAAAGAAAGAAATTACCCCAGATCGGAATGAAAAAGCACAACAGAATGCCGACCTGATAACCATGTTGCCAATGAGAGAAACAGCCGGGGGAAAACTTGTACATGTACCATGGCACAGGTGCGATAATCAGTCCTTTACGGATGATTTCCCTAAATTAAGAGAGAAACCGATTGAATGGTATCAACAAACAGATAGATTCGTGAAACTTGCAAAATGTCTTTGGGAAGACCTGAACACCTTATTCAAAATTGTAGTTCCGGCAGACTTGTGGGAAGATTGCAAGAGGGCTGTAGGTTGGACGACAAATGAACCAGAAAGGGATAGGGACACAGGTGCACCATCACCTACGGTAATGAGTTTATACCATAAGGTGATTGAGCACTTGAAAACAAAGGTTGCGTCGAAAAATGTGAATTGGCAGAGGATTCACAGAACAGCACAAGAAGTTAAAGAGTTGATACATGCATACTATGAGAGATTGTTGAAAGCATTTAAAAATTACAGTGGCACGGAAACGATTAGCCAAAGGACATGCTCCATTTTGTGTTCAGATTTGTGGAAGGATTGAGACCCGAAATCAGCCAGATGATTAAAATGCATCTGATTTGTTGGCAGTCAAAATCGATCGATGAGGTGTTGAACTATGCAAAATACTGCAGTGATGAGATTGAGACGAAGCAGAAAAGGTTGAAAGAAAAGGTGATGGTGATGCAGCGTAGAGCAGCTCAGACAGGTTTGCAAGGTCTACAAGGTTTTCAACAGCAGTTGCCGCAGCAGCAACAGCAGGGAAATGCTATGTTCCAGCCACAAATGAGAGGCAGAGGCCGAGGAGGTTTTGTGAATAATGGTCCTGATATAAATACTGTTATGATTCCAAATGGTATACAGGCAATGAAGAAGGTGATGCCATGTCACACGTGCGGAATCGTCGGGCATTGGAAACGGGAGTGCCCAATGATGGTGCAGGAAGGTGTAGGTCAGCAAAACAATGATGTCAATGCATTTCAGAATATGAGAGGACCGAAATTGAGAGGTCCAAATCCAAATTTTCAAAATAATGTAAATCAAATGCAGGGTTTACAACCCATACAACCACAGCAGGTGCAAATGCCCCGTGTACAAATGGCCTAGTTGCAGCCTATGCAACAGCAGTTTCCCATGGTACCTAATCAGCAAATGCAAATACCCTTAGCACCAATGAATCAGCAACAAGTAATGCTTCCTCAACAGGTCGCGGGTCAAGGGATGAACCAAAATGACACAGTACACCAATTCCCGTTACACAGTGAGAATGGAATAAACGATGCGTGGGAGAGTGAAAGTTCAGATGAGGAGGGAAATTGTATGCTTGCAGCATCCTTGGAAGTTGATCAAAAGGGTCGTATGTGGAAGGAAGAGTTATGGGTCACCGTGTTTCATTCTTGGTTGACACCGGAGCTACACGCTCTACAGTTAGAAGCATTGAAGTACCAAATTTGCCACTTTCAGGGAGAACAGTTCAAGTAGTGGGAGTAGCAAAGAGGTACCTGACAAACCCAATCACAGGTCCAGTGCAAGTCAGAACTGGTAACTATCAAGGGTCACATAAATTTGTGGTGTGTGACTCAAGCCCGATATTACTATTAGGGAGAGATTTATTGTGTAAATTGGGATGCTCGATTATGTGTTCAAATGATGGAATTAAAATTCAGACAAACAGTGATGAGGAAGAAGAGGACAGTTTAGGAGGAAACAAAGTGGAAACTGTTGATGAAGAGTATCCTCTGATTGCGCTTTATCCAATGCTCACTGAAGCAGATATTCCTGCTGAGTTACAGGAAACAGTTGGAAAGGAAGTGTGGGATATGACAGGAAAAGAAGTAGGATTGGTCAAAGGAGTAGAGCCAGTGAAAGTGACAGTAAAACCCTATGTAAATTTTACCCAGACCCCACAATACCATATGGCACAAGACACCCTCATGAAAGTCGCCCAACTCATTGATGAGTTTTTAAAACAGGGAGTACTAAAAGAAGTATTAAGTAGTCCATGTAATTCACCAATCATGGGACTAATAAAACCGAGTGGAAAGGTCCGGATTGTTCAGGATTTGAGGAAAATAAATGACATAATAGTCAAATGTTGTCCCGTGGTACCAAATCCAGCTGGGATAATGTTTCAAATTCCCAGTGATGATGAGTGGTTCTCAGTCATTGACTTGTCACAAGCATTCTTTTCTGTGCCTCTCCATGAGGACAGCCAATTTCCCTTTTGTTTCAAATTTTTGGACAGGGTCTACAGTTGGTGTCGAATTCCTCAAGGGTTTTCGGAGTCACCATCAATTTTCAATCAGATTCTAAAGAAATATTTGAAATCATTGGAATTACCATTTGAATCAACCTTGGTACAATACATTGACGATTTGCTAATCGCATCCAAGACAGAAAGTGACTGTACAGCCGATACCATTGCCCTATTGAACCATTTGGGAAGGAACGGACACAAAGTGTCCCCTTCAAAATTACAGTTCTGCCAGAAGAAAGTGAAATATTTGGGTCACCAAATAGAGAAAGGGTCGAGAAGAATTATGAAAGAGAGAATAACAAGCGTACTTCAAATGAGTCCACCGAAGACGAGAAGAGAGGTGAGGAAGTTTTTGGGAATGGTGAGCTACTGTCGCTAATGGATTCCCAATTTCTCAACTCTAGCAAAACCATTACTGAAACTGACCCAGAAAGATGCGCTGGATGAAATAGAGCTGAAAAGAGATGAGATGGATGCTTTTATTGAATTGAAGGAATGCATGTGCAGGGCTCCAGCTTTAGGTATGCCTGATTACACAAAGCCTTTTACATTGTTTTGTCATGAACGTGATGCATGTTCCTTGTCTGTCTTGACTCAAGCCCATGGTGGCGTAAACAGACCAGTAGCATATTTTTCAGCTACTTTGGATCCGGTCGCAGCAGCACTGCCAGGGTGCTTGCACGCCGTAGCAGCAGTTGGTATCAGCCTAAATCAAAGCGAAGGAATAGTGATGGGACATCCTTTAACAGTCATGGTCCCTCACTTAGTCGAGATACTTTTGGCACGTTCCCGAACACAGCACATGATCGGTGCTAGGCTTACAAGGTACGAGACAATCATTTTGGGTTCACCTTACATGCAGCTGAAAAGGTGCACTACGTTGAATCCGGCAACCATGTTTCCCAGTGAAAATGTCGAAATTGAGAACGCTGAGGACATCGAGCACGACTGTCTTCAGGTGACTGAATTTTGCACAAAACCAAGACCTGACATCAAAGACACCCGATTGGAAGAAAACGATCAAGTTATTTTTGTTGATGGTTCATGTTTAAGAGATGCACTAGGGATATTGAAAGCAGGATATGCTGTATGTACAATAACAGGTGTTCTGGAAGCATCTTGGCTTCAAGGAGTTTACTCTGCACAGGTAGCGGAACTGGTAGCACTTACTAGAGCTTGCCAACTTTCCGCATTAATGAAAGTTACCATTTACACTGACAGTCAGTACGGATTTGGAATAGTGCATGATTTTGGACAGTTGTGGTCACAAAGAGGCTTCATGACCTCTTCAGGATCACCAGTGAAAAATGGTGAAAGAATAAGAGAATTGTTAAATGCCATCCAGTTACCAGGAGAAGTAGCAGTTGTAAAATGCAGTGCACATTCAAAATCACAAGACTATGGGCCTCATTCTGACCCTGGCGGTCTATGACCGCCAGGGTTGAGGCCGGCTGAAGCACCGCCAACAGGCTGGCGGTGCTTCATTTTGTATTCCGACCGCGGCTGTGAAGCCACGGTCGCCCAGCCGGGTCCGGCGGTTTTCCGCCGGATTTCCCCCGGCTGGGGGAATCCTCCATGGCGGCGATGGGGATTCCGACCCCCTTCCCGCCAGCCTGTTTCTGGCGGTTTTCACCGCCAGAAAGAGGATGGCGGGAACGGGTGTCGTGGGGCCCCTGGGGGCCCCTGCACTGCCCATGCCACCGGCATGGGCAGTGCAGGGGCCCCCTAACAGGGCCCCAGCAGGATTTTCACTGTCTGCTTTGCAGATGGTGAAAATCGCGACGGGTGCAACTGCACCCGTCGCACCCCTGCAACAACGCCGGCTCCATTCGGAGCCGGCTTCTATGTTGCAGGGCCTTTCCCGCTGGGCCGGCGGGCGCCCTTTAGGCGGTCGCCCGCCCGCCCAGCGGGAAAGTCGAAATGGCCCCCGCGGTCTTTTGACCGCGGAGCGGTCTTTCGACGGGGGTAGTCAGAATGACCCCCTATGTTTCTTTTGGAAATGGGTATGCAGATCAAGTCGCAAGGTTTTGCGCATTGAACTGTATATTGCTCAGAGACGAATGGAACTTGATAAATGAGCCAGAACTTGAACCAAGTGAGGCTTTTGCTCTAAAGGTTGTAGATACGATCGATGAATTGAAATCCCTACAGAGTGATGTTAGTGAAGATGAGAAACTCTCATGGAGCAAATTACAATGTGTAAAGAAACCAGATGACTTGTGGGTTTCGAGTGAAGGGAGATTGGTCCTACCAAACAGTCTTTTGACGCAGTTGGCCAGACTGTATCATGGACAAGCCCATCTTGGAAGGGATGCCATGGTTAGGCTATTCAAAATTGATTGGTTTAATCCCAAATTCCGTCAAGTTGCTGAAGCAGTTTGCCATCGTTGCGTAATTTGCCAACAAATGAACGCAGGGAAGGGAACAGTAGTAAATTTGAGCCACATTGGAAGAGCGGGAGGTCCATTCAGCAGGATGCAAATGGATTTTATTGCGATGCCTGTGCATGGAGGCTTGAAGTATGTGTTGGTGATTGTGTGTATTTTTAGTCATTGGATTGAAGCATACCCTACACGCAGGAATGACAGTCTCACAGTTGCAAAACTACTCTTGAGAGAACTAATACCACGTTTCGGATTCCCGATCTCTTTAGAATCAGATAGGGGAAGTCACTTCAATAACAAAGTAATCAAATTGTTGTGTGCAGCGCTGAACATCGAGCAAAAATTGCATTGTAGCTACCGCCATGAAGCATCAGGATTAGTGGAGCAAATCAATGGCACATTGAAATCGAGGATGGCGAAAACATGTGCATCAACAAACTTGAAATGGCCTGATGCATTTCCCTTGGTGTTAATGTCGATGAGAAACACCCCTGATAGAAAGACTGGACTGTCCCCGCGTGAGATCCTCATGGGCAGAGCGGAGAAACATCAGAAAGTGACAAAGATCCTGAAGGTGACGAAGAGCCTGTGACAGGTGAAGAAGCAGGAGAGCCTGATCAGAGGAGGGCTTTCCCAGAAGCAGACTATACAGGAAAAGAAAAGGAAAACCTGATTGACCTCCTAGGAGAAGAAAAGGAGGCGGGACAGGGTGAATACGTTCAACCTCTTCCAGAACCGGTTGCAGGTCCGCCAGGTGAAAGCAGTGCGAAACGGAGACAAAGCATATCGCCGGTAAAATTAAGAACTAGAAAAATATTGAACGAAAGTGAAGGGCCAAAGTTGAAAGAGAAAAGAAAAGAAGTGTCTGTCGCAATAACAACACCAATTGAAGAGAAAGACCCGGCCAAGGAAGAAAGTACCAGCGAGAGAGAAGCAAAAGGAGAGGCGAAATTGAAAAGAAAAAGAATACAGAGCAGAAGATATTCTGGTCCGGAGTGGGCATACATAGCCACTAACGATTGGTCAGACGAATTCCTATCTCTCAGTCTTGAGAACAAAGAAGCAGAACTTCATTTTGGCACTTGAGAAGCGAAATTCCATGAACATTACCGAATAAGACATTAATAACCTGATTGACTTTTGAACCGGCTAAGACATTGCTAAACCTGATTGACTTTGAATCTGATTCTGAGACAAAGCTGCTAAACCGATAAGAGACTAATGCTGCTAAAAAGAATAGGGTGAACATTGAACTCGTTCAGCTTTATATATATCTGCAAATCTGATTTGATAAAGTGTCTTCAACTTTCTGATTCTATATAGATCATGACAGGCTACACTACACAGGGAAGTAAGATGAGTGTTGTAAATACGTGTGTGTGGGTCTAATAACTGCATTTGTACTAATCATTGTAGCAATAGTTCTTGGAATGCATGGAAAGAATGAAAGAGAAACGAATGATGCTTCTACTTCTAAAACTATTACTGAACTAACTCCTTTGAAGAAACTCGAACAAGACGAAAGACATTTGCATGATAAGAAGGAACTTTCGTCCAACGTTTTCTATCGCTTGCTGAGTGAGTATGTTGAGACAATGGATGCGAAAGATTGTTATGTGTGTACACAAACACCTACGTCAGTAGCGGAAGGGGTGACATATCATAGCATGCCTCTTACGTACGGGATTACATGTAGTTTAATAATGACCAGATTTTATGGCCAGGAGTATATTCACTACTTTTATTCCAATCAGGATGTTACATTCGCATATATCCCCATAATCGAGTACCTGAGTAAAGTAGCAAGAGATTATTATATAAAATTGATGAGGGGTTTCTTTGAGCCATTGTCACCTTTTCATACAGCTCACGCCCACAGAGAAAACCTTACATGCTTGCTTTCACCGATGGAGATAAGCTTCTTAGATCGCACTGACGACAGGAGGAAAGCGGTGAAGGAGAAATTAGAAAGGGAATTACACAAGAGGGCATCTGTAGGTAATTATGCTTTTGCCGCGATAAAGACACAAGGGAAAATAGCTTTAGATACATTACACGTAGGGAGATTTTGTGTACATAGACATAAATCATATTATGACACAGTCTTTGTGGGAACAAGTGAATGTAAACATACGTTTTTGTTTCAACCTAAATGGACGTTCATGCTGAATGGACAAGACCCAGTTATTCCAGGGATATATTATATTTGTGGACTTAACGCCTATTATCGTCTTCCTAAGGGATGGTATGGGAGATGTTATTTGGGAATAGTGTTCCCAAAGGTTTATCAATTGGACGACTTAAAGAAATTCCCAAAGCTGTCTGAATCACATCATGTTCAGAAAAGGGAGACAGCTTCTGGTGTGGTAGGAGATATATTTGGGGCAATGATTCCTTCAGTGGGAGTCATATTGAATTCAATCAAAATACGAAAGTTGTCTACTATTGTGGATAACATGCTGACAAAATTCTCAGGAGCTATGATCCTGATTGATGCTGAACTTGCTGCAGAAAGAGCTATGACTCTTCAAAATCGGCTTGCCTTAGACATTCTTTTAGCAAAGGATGGCGGCGTTTGCAAAATGCTTGGTACACGTCACTGTTGTACTTATATTCCGGACAACAGCGGGCAAATTAGAAAAATGCTTACAAATATAACTAACGAAAGTGCAGATTTGAAAGAATTAAAAGAACCAGGAGTATGGGAGAAGGTTGGAAAAGGATTTGCTTCCGTGGGAAATTGGCTCAGCAACATTTGGAACGGATTATTACTGAAAATCGTAAAAAGAATATTAACAGTATTAATTTGTTTATTAGGTATTTGGGGAATATGGAAAGCTATTAAAATATTGAAAACAAGGAACAAAAGAAGAAGAGAAGAGAAAATAGAAAACAAAATGGTAGAAATATACAGAGAAAAATCGAAGGGAACCAAAAGAAAGAGGGAATTGACTGAAGTGCCAAATTACTAAAACAGAATTTTAATGGAATAAAATTTGTGGGTAGATTTGATGTGATGACATAACTAGTCATCAGAGGAGGGATTGATGACGCAGGAAAAGAAGGACTAACATATATTCATATATCATGTAACCAAGATCGTATAATGTAGTTGATTTTAGTAAAGGAAATAATGAACGAGGGAAATTGTGCCCTCGGAGTAGTTCACCATTATTATAAACAGGCTGAATTAATCATGAAGAATTGAAAATTGTAGTAATCCATCATAATTGCAAATGTATTATATGATTTTCTTGATTGAAACTGTTCTATGCTTAGCTTAAATTTAGTAGAGGCTTTGGCCTAGTTGCCTGGTCTCAAATTCAACTGTGTGGTTTTACTTTTAAAAGAACATTATTCTGTATTTTTCCCAATAGAGATGACTAATACACTTATCTCCAAGGTTTCGTGCTAGGCTGGTTGCATCCCTTTTGATGCAAGGTCAGTCTCTGCAGGTGCGGACAATAAAAGCACTGATGTCGAAATATTTGGCAAACCTTGTTGCAACTTGTGCTCCAAGGCTCCAAGGACAATGTATGCATAAATGAGTACTAGGAGAAAGACACTATTCATTGGTCAAATTGAAGCCACCCTATAAACCCTCCAATGGAAGACCCTGAAGGATTTGGAATGTTTCTTACTTAAACTCACCGGACAAGGATAAGTCAGCCATTTTCCTTGATGCCATCTTTGAAGCCAAATGCCAGACGCCATTTTAGACGATATCTTGATGCCCTTTTCTCTATTCCAGAGAAAGAGACTTTAAGAATTCTCTCCCTAGAGACTTTAACTTTAATTTGCCCCGTCTTGCCCATGCAGTAACTTTGCCCCATTCTCCTTGCTGCTGCAAGGAAACTTGCCCTTAACTTTGCCCCTTTGAAACCTGTCCCCTGCTGATCAACCCGGTACCTGAAGGGCAAAGACTTTTCCTTGTATGCTGATTGTATTTGGTAAATATGAAAGGATAATTGTATTATGCTTGTGTTTTCCTTCCTAGGTACCAACTGCTATTTGATAGGGCCCAAGCTAGAAGTTTTTCCAAATTTGTGTTGATTAAATTCGTTTTGCATGAAGCCCCACATGCCAATGCTAATTAGAGGTTAGTCGAGGTATTCACTTGACGCACCATGTTGAATTGAAATCTTGTTATGCTGACCGATGTATGCAATTAGTCAAATTCAATTACTCGTATTAGTGATTTGCATTGCCATAACCGAATGTATTATAGTTCAGATTTTGCGTAGATTGCGTTTCTTCGGCCGCTATGGACAGCTAGTAATGTTCGTATACATATATCATTTGATTTTGAGACTCATATATATCGTTTTAGCTCTGTTAATATAGGGAAATAAATTCACTAACTTTTAATAAACTGGTGTGGTTATTCATGACTGAAAGTTCATGGTGCGTCGAAATACCAACTGTTATTGATTCCTAATGTGTTATTTTGATCTATTAATTGAGTATTGGGTATCGATTACAATAGTTATTGAATATTGATTTAAGTGATCCGACTATTCTAGGATGAGGAGAGCCTAACTCGGTTAAAAGGTTCACCGACCTCCAACGTGTCCAGGTACAGAGAAATGTATAAGGACTGGACGCGTTATCAACCCCTTCCAGGAAATCTCCAGCCAGATCTGGTCCACAGAAATCTGCAAAGATCTCCTTCCCTCAAAGCTCATACCCTACCATCATCCAGAGAAAGTGACAATGCCAGTGGCAATGGAGACAGCATAGAACAGAGTCCAAGAACTTTATGACATGAGTACTTCAACCTGGACAGGAGTTCATTGGTGAATAGGTCAATGCTTCCTCTTCTGTGAGCCACTCTTCTCTCTTCATTGCACATGAAAGTAGACCCAACAGACTTCTCATCATAACACTCCTAGACATGAGACGATCAGAAAAAGGATTTCCCTGTTGAAAACTTGAAGGAAGACTGGGCCTGCTTGCCTTGAACACAAGAATGCAGAAGTGCCTCAAAGAGTCAGTAGACTGACCTCCTGTTTTGAGCTACAGGGACATAACAAGGTTCCAGAGGGCTTCCCCTGAAACTGCTCAGCTGACGAGTACCAACTAGACCTGCCCTGGACCCTGCTTCTATCTTTTGTGGAGTGAGACTTAACCCCCAAATGGTGCCCCCTAGGTCCTGGGCCCTTGGCTGGTGTTAAAGCATACCCCTACTGTTCAATCTGCAAAACCTGGTACTTTATATTTGGAGAACCAACTGAGACTGTGATCACTGTTGAAGTTGAAGCTGGCAGCGTCAAATCATAGGTTACCCTTCGCTTGCTGATTTTCCCAGCTGAAAGAAATCTGACTTTCAGAAAAGTTTCCAAATCCAAACATTGAGAGCTTCATTGGAACTGATGGAAAGAGCAAACCTTCGACTTATGTGCCTTCCTTGGCACAAACTTCAGACTTCACCTGCTCAGAGCTTTCCTATCTTTGTTGAAGACTGCACCGGGACCCTGCTCTTCAGCAACCCGTTGTTGTTGAGTCCTGTGACTAGCTGGCAGCTAGCCCCTCCAAGGACTCGTCAACAACCACTGTTCTCCATAAAAAGTCAGAAGGTAAACTTTCCACTGGGATGAGCTTGGACCTTCATCCGACCTGTGCTCCATTGCAGTCAGCCATAACTCTTTACTCTGACATGGCCTAATGTGACCAGATACACGCATTTGGGGCTTTAAGCTTTTAGGCACTATTTTAGATTCAAATTAAAAAAAATAATGTCTCTGGTTATCCTTATTGGATTTTTGTGATTTTGGTGTCATTTTATTTGTTACAATTTACTTTATTTTTTTTAATGATTTGGGAATTTTCTTGAGGTGTGTTTTTACTTCATTACTGTTTGAGTACTGCAGAAATACTCTACATATTGCTTCTAAGTTAAGCCTGACTACTTTGTGCCAAGCTACCAGAGGACTAAGCACCGTTTTATTTAGTGTCTTTGGTGGCTTACTCGGACAAGGTTTGTGATTATTATTTGAGGTGGGTTCTAAATCTCCTCAACTAATACCCCAACTTCTTAAACCTTTCAAATGTGCCTGTTGTTCAGGGAGGTACTTGGATGTGCTAGCTGTCCTGTAAAATAATTCTCTAGGCCCAGTAGTGTAGTTCAAAATGTCAGTCTCATTAGAGGGGGCTCAGGGAAATTCTACGAATAAAAGATACATCAAGCAATGCATAAAGGATCAAAGTAATATTTACACACACTCGGAATCTATGGAAACAAACAAAAAGTTATGTCTATGTTGAGAAATCCAAATACATATTTTGTGCCTTTCCACCCAAAGAGTCAAATACTGTTCAGCACTACATATATGCACTTCAATCAAAATGAAAGGGGGCATTTTTTTTTATGCTGATCTAAGTTATAAGGCCTTCATGGGCAATAGTCAATTTTTGTTGGTTCCTATCCGGCATTGAGCTACCTGTGCGGGTTTGTCTCACTCAGCCTGCCCCTTTTTTACGTATGTTCACATACGGGGCCTCTTAACCGCATCGTGCAGTAATGGACCCTATTTTAAAAGGCAGCACTAGTGCTAAAGCTGAAACCCATTTTGACAAAAGATTGTACTGTGATATACTTCATTAAGGCATCTTAAACATCACATAGATCCAAAAATCACCTGGTACAATAATAAAAAATCTCATTGGAGGAAGAGGAGGCGGGGGCAATATACAGGTAACACCCCTTTCTTCATATGGTTCAGTTCTGGTTTTAATTATATTTGATGGCCACAGGCTCTAAATGTGCGACACCCCACTCCAGAAAATGATCACAGGTGTTCTCAATAGGACATCACCAGAGATAGAAGCCACAGACTACTGTGCTGGCCCATGGCACTCACTTGCATGTGTGCATCAGAGGATCCCTAACTGTGGCTTCAAGGAGCAAGCAAGTGATGCTTCCTTAGCTACAGTCGTCCATAATTCATTGAGAGCACAGTATGAACCACAGACCATGTCATATCATCCAAAGATCACTATATAGAGAAAAATGAATTGTTAAATACCAAAACCCAAACTCTTTATCCTTAAAACTATCAAACCTGAGGCAAATGATGGCAAACAACAAGGAAACAACCCACATTGCAAGATGAGGGGACCACTGCAAAAACCAACTAACCAGAACCTTCACCCGCATTCTAAGCTAAAGTTTTTTTTCTGGAGCGCCAAAGTTGGCAAGTGTTTTGCTTGTATGTATTCATGAGAAACTATAACTATGGTGAGAATTTATATCTCACATATCCTTATTTAACACTAACTAAATGGTTCTTTATAACATATATTTTGTTGAGAACTCATATATTCCAATGTTTTCGTAACTTATAAGGACAGGAATCAGAATAGTGAAATGTAAAGTAAACACGGGACCACTTAACAGGACCACTGAAACTTTTGCCTAATAAGTGGTGCCTGGTCAAACAGCCACAATTCACTTGAAAATTATGCGGTAAAAATTGAAATATATCCTCAATTCGGTGGAGAAAACACCAATTTTGCAAGCAGTATTTAGAGGAAGCCCGGAATATGAGGGATGCATCGTATGGATTTTGGAAATTTGCGGGTAAAAAACAATAACTTCACAAACTCAAAGAAATAGCTATATTCAGCATACCAGAAAAAACAAGATATTATTGTCCCTAATTTATGTACATAGAGTTAGCTGATATGACGAAGAAAATCCCTAAGTGGCAATTCCTAAATGGGTGAAAAAGGGAATATGTGTCCCTTTCCTATTAATCAGAAAGACTATGCGGTAAACACATCAGTGGAAGGAAGTACAACATGCAGGAAATGGTGGTGACATTCCTAAACAGAAACCAAAAAAGTATTGATAGCAAAACATATGCACGTTCAGATACTTGGGGCACCGGGGACAAGTTAAGCAGAGGTGAAGGGTTGATGATCCATTATGTAAGGTTAAAGCAGCCCTGGCAATACCGGCACTCCTCCCCCAGACAATCTGCCACACAGTGCAAGCCGCAAACCACTCAGCCAATGGCAACGCACGTTTGAGCTCAAAAGAAGAATCTACATATGTCTCACTTTTTTTTACAGGAAATTGATGTGAATGACAGCTGCCAACAACACTCTGACATTAATACCTCTCACCTTCCCACCGCTTATCCAATTTGCATGTTACTGTCACACTTCCTCTCTGTACAAGTGAACACTGCAATTTACTTGCATTGTGTATTTATATTACTTCTCTTCCTTACAAGAACAGCAGCCTCCCTTGTGTTTCCAATTATAGGAAAGTTGTCTCACTGAAAACTAGCAACCAAAGAAAACTTCACTAACAGTTTTCAGATTTTTAAATTACCTTTTTTAAACATCAAAGTTGGAAGCCCCAATAATATGTAGTTATTTCTTAAATGCAGTTGTGAAAATCTGTGCAATTGTGAAAAAGTGGGTCACACTTACCTAAAGAGCAAAGCAGCCATTTGTAGTTTTCACTGTAGAGACATACTTCCCTTAATATTTAGTATTTCCTTTTGTTATACAGTAAGCACCATATTGGCTCGGACACATGTAAGGGTGATTTAATTATTGTCCGAAAGTATGTTCTACTACATGGCAAAGCAATTTCCTCTCACATGCGCATCCACGGGGTTTTAAGCTTCAGCCAAACAGGCCATAGAGTTGAACTAGACACCATTTCTTCTAGTTAAATGTGTACGGGGCAAATGTACATTTAAGCCTTCAACTGTTTATGCCACTGTTGCACATCTGTTGCCAACCTAATGTGGCCTTACTTGAAAGTTAAGTGTAGCAGTTCGATGTGGACAACTTCAGCTAGTACAGAGGGTGCCCCCAGCACTCTCGGAATGCACACTCAGCAGACAGTGCATATTCTGAGGGAGGTGGGCAGGCAGGGGGAGCCCTGCACTGCCCACGACATGGTCGTAGGCAGTGAAGGGCCCCCCTTTCGCCCCCCAGCACTGCCTCTCCAATAGCCTTTTCATGGCGGGGATCGCGCCATGAAAAGGCTGGCTGAAAGGGGACTCGTGATCAGCACTGCAGCGCTGACCATGACTCCGACTGCCGACACCTCATCGGGAATCACGTTCCTGGAAGCGGTGGCGGTCTGACAGCCACGGTCGTATTGTGGTGGTCAGATGGCCAGGAGTGCGAAAGCCTGACTGCCACTGCAAGTCTGGTGGTTTTAGGACCGCCAGACTCGTACTGAAGCCCAAAGCCCCTGCACTTTGACATTAGGTGGCAGTCCCACAGCTCAAATGGAATCAAAATGACTACAAAAATGTAAAACACTAGGACGTCTATGTAGGGATGATACATTGGTTCCTATAACAATAATGCTCTTCATCTGACTCTTCCATTATATCCTCAGGCGTTCATTCTTTAGGAAGATGTCAGGTGTGCCCTCAGGTGTGATCTAGTATTATTAGCAAATTTGATATGGCAGAAGAATTGATTCTCAAGTGGTTGATGGGAGTTCACTGTCACTGCTCCGTTGCAATACCTGGCTCCCATGATGAGGAAAGTATGACATGACACAAAACATTTAAACTGTCATTAGGTACCTTTGTGTTAAACTTTCCTTTTAGTACTAATACACCTGCGTGGCCATAGTTTTTTTGCTACCATGCAGGAGTTATTACTGAAGTGCTGCAAACTTCTTAAAAATGTGAAGTATAACAGAAGTGTGAGTTGTGAGAGTTTCTGCACATCCTTTCATGTTAAAACCAATAAATGTAGTGCGATTTTAAATTGTTTTGAGAAAAAAAGGATAGCCATTGTCTATCCAGCTTCAAACCCGAAAGGAACGTCAGTTTAAAGTTAATTTGCATGATCCTTGCACAGCCGTTTCAGCTACACATTTTACTCTCTTTTTTGTTTAAAATTTGAGGATAGTATGGGGTTCTTAATATATACGTATATATATATATACATATATATACATACATATATATATATATATATTTTTAAGTGTACTGTTGGGGGGAATGCTATGTAACTCGACTATATGTGGTACAGCAGTGAAGATCTACATGTTTTAATGTTAAACTATTGAATGGGACCCTTTGACATACAAGCCAAAGTTTTCACTCCCCTCATTTCGCAAAGCTTGTCGTGTGTGTCTTATGATGTATATAGCTTTGTTTGCAGAGACTTTGCTCTCCAGACTTTGTGGAGTTAATGAACATGACTAAGGACCTTATTATGAGTGTGGCAGTCCATGGACTGCCACACTCGTGGTGACAGTCAGACCACTGCAACTTTGGCGGTCCCCCCGCCACATTACGACCCTGGCGGTCGGACCACCAGGGGATCGCCATGCATGCCGGAACATGGTTCCCGATGGCATGACAGCAGTCTGAGTTTTACTGACCCACGGCGGCGCTGAATTCATGGAAAGGTCGGCGGAAAGGGTGTGTTGGGGGCCCAGCACCATTGGAATGCACACTGTCCGCTTTGTAGACAGTGCACATTCCGAGAGTGCTAGTCGGCGCCCTCTGTGCTACTGTATAGGACTCGGCTACCTTAAGTAAGTCAAGACCTAAATCGAAGCACTGTTCCCGCTGGACTGACTGGTGGGAATACTCTATGACAATGTTCTTGCTGATCAGCCCGGCGGGAACATTGTAATAGGGTGGGAGGGACGCCACCGGTATGATCGTGGCATCCTCCCTGCGCATGGCAGTCGGCTGGTCCGACCGCCAATGTCGTAGTGAGGCCCAAAGACTGTAAAAAGTTGTAAAAAAATCTATAACAAATCGTACCATAGTTGAGGAAAAAAAACCTTTGCAAAGTCATGCATCACTAAAGAATCTCCTTTGGTACACACTTGTTCTCAAACTATAAGCCTGTTATCACACAGCATAATCAATCTATTGTATTCATGTTTTCTAATTCAGGAGTATCTTGAGCAGACATAAACTGGAGACTGCAAATGTGGAACATTCAGCCTTAACTTCTAAACCCTAACATGAAGGTTGGTCTAGGCTGTTTTTGTATTTCATGTGACTGGATGTTAAATCTTTTGAAAAATGTAGCTTATTGACACTTTTTAAATCCTGTTGCTACTAAGTACACAGTAAAATAAGAGCCATTCTTTTAAGTACGAAGTCATTAATAAAATCAGAAATCTGGCTGGACTGTTAACAAGGAAAATTCACATTTAGGGGTAACTGAAATGTTTGGAAAGCAATGGGCCACTAATTTTGATGGCTATAGATTCCCTGGTACAATATTAGTGTATGTACTGCAGGGTATATACTAGAAGGCTGAACGTGACACCGGATCTATGGCTACTCTGTTCACAATTAGTAGCCCTAGAAAGTGCTACTAAATTATGATAACATGTTATTCACAAACATCCATCTTTATATGTCTATCCGCACCTTTTATTTCTTTTCTGTATGGCTACCCTCACTCATGTAAGTGTACTTCTTAGTTGTAAATGTGGGAGGTATCAAGGGAGTAGTTTAAAAATGGGGTGTACTTACGATAAAACAGTTGGGGTTCAGAGAAGCAATAAGGAGATATTGAGGGAGGGTAAGAGAGGATTAAGGCATGGATGTACACCCACCCACAAAAGGGTAAGCCCATTGGTATTAGCAAACTGCACTTCTAAAGTTGCTACAGCCAAAAATAGATACAAAACAGTAGGGAATTACTTCAGCTCAGAGCTGAAGTAGGTCCAGAAACACACAAGGCCAAGCACTGGTAGACCAGCACCTTCCCATATAAAGTAATGTTGATAAGGACTTAAAATAAAACTCATAGCAAAAACTACTGAATTAAAATACATTATTTTATAATCTGTAAAATTGTTTATTATTAATTATAAAATCTTTGAATAAAGTTGATTGAATTTAATCATTCAAAGTTTACATTACATTTAAATATACATTTTAATACATTATGAATATATTACTTTAAATACTTTTATACAAGATTATTGCTATACAATACTTTTAAAATTAATGAATAATAAAAGCATTTTATTAGGTAGGAATTTATTTTTTAATTTAAACTTGAGAAGAATAATCCTAATCCTTTTAGTGTTCTTATTAGGATGTAATTAAAAATTAAGTTAATTAAGTTAATTGTGTTGTAATATGTTTTGTGTGTTCTATTTAATGTGAATGGATCAAATTTATCAAATTAATTGACAATTAAATTTAACAAAAAATATTTTTAGTGAGGTTTTTCAGTTAAGAACACATTTTTACTTTTCCCTGAAGTTGTGTAATTTATGTAACACTAAAAAAGTGTATTAATCTTGGAAAAAGTTAGAAAAATATTTGTTATTGTTTATCTGAATATAAAATAGCTTTAAACAATAGACATATTCAAACATTACTCTTCTCCACGTTAACTACCTGCTACCACAAAACTACTAAGGGGGTGATTCTAACCCCGGCGGTCGGCGGAGAGGCGGCGGTCGGACCGCGAACAGACCGGCGGTCCAAAAAATGGCATTCTGACCGCGGCGGTCACCGCCGCGATCGACCGCCACTTTCCCACTCCGACCGCCACGGCGGTCATGACCGCCGGGCTGGAGTTTGCGCACTCCGGCCCGGCGGTCGACCCAAGACCGCCAACCGCATCATGACCCTGCTTACCGCCGCGGTTTTTGGCGGTCGGGAACCGCCATGCGAACCATGGCGGTAGGCACTATCGGGGCCAGGGAATTCCATCCCTGGCACTGATAGGGGTCTCCCCCACCCCCCACTACCCCCCACGAGTCCCCCCCCCACACCCTCCACCCCCTGCCACCCCCCAGAGATGTTACAAACCCCCTGCCCCCCCACCACGACATGCACATACACGCACCCCGACATGCACGCACCCCCAACATGCACATATGCACACCCCCTACACACACACATACACAACGGGGGCACATACCCGCACACATACATGCCAACATGCGCACCCGCCGAACTACACACATTGCCCATAGGCACAGCAGCACCCCCCCGCCCGCATGCACGCACTCACACACCGCCTCTACACACCCCCATGCACGCACACATCACACAACACCCCCCCCACCCCCTCCCCTCACGGACGATCAACTTACCTTGCGTTGGTCCTCCGGGAGGCGACGGGAGCCATAGGGACATGACCGCCAACAGAAGACCGCCAACAGAAGACCGCCACACAGAAATGTGGGTCGTAATTCTGTGGGCGGTGTTCTGCTGGCGTGGCGGTGGAGGTTGACCAGTCTCCACTTTCCCGCCGACCGCCAGTGTGGCTGCTGGCGGTTTTCCGGCGGAACGCTCCCAGCGGTCGGAATACGCGCCGCGGCATACCGCCGCGGTCGGCGGTCTTTACCGCGGCGGTAACTCGGCGGTCTTGCGAAAAGACCGCCAAGGTCAGAATCACCCCCTAAGTGTCCCAATATCTTGTTTAACACTTTTAGTTAGCTTTCTCTTTTTGCCAACTGCATGAGCTTTTTATGATCTTTATTTTTATTTTTCGCATTATAAGTAAAGTCTCAATAATACCGTATGAGGTACTTTTGGCCAAGTGAGTCAGGAGTACCTGAAGGTGTCATAAATGGCAGGTGGCTATTTGACAATATAAATGTACCACACAAACCGTTATGAGATATAATACAGCATCTCTACTGAAAATGATTTGCTATATGCAAAAATATATATAGATGAGCAAGCACGCAGAAACCAAATCAGCACAGAATAGTGTTCCAGTAAGGCATGTAATCCGGATATGAAAATTAGAAACAAAGGTATCTCCTGATGACGTTTAAAAGTGTAAGCAAAAAAGAACAACCTGGAGTGCACATATGAGCTCAGTGAAATATTTCAGTGCTAAAAATGTAAATGACAAAGGAGATAATTATCAAACATAGGGAATTGGGTACATGAAGGAAAATCATAATTTAGACCTTGGAGCAGTAGTGTTTGGGGTTTCTCTGCAGCAGGGTAAATTTTATAATATTTAAACATATATAAATGTAGTGTGACATAAACACCGTGTTGTCAATAATTTTTGCAAAAAAATATTTTCCCATTATTTGTAGATTTTCTGCTATTAACTCCAATGGGGGTATTTTTGAGTAATAATGAGATTTACAGCACAATATTTATGTCAGATGATATTCTAACAAGGATGTTCTAGTGCCACAGGGCTTCCAATCAGAGGTGAAAGGCTGAAACTTAAAGAGCGGGACCCTCAGGAAAGCAAAGTTCAGAAATACATTCTAAGCAACATGGGTCTCCTGTTTATGACAGATTCATGATCAGCACCAAGCACAGGCCTGGCCAGAAGAATCGTTCAGGTTTTTATCCTCTAGCGGACCTTAAGAGACTTGTAATTAATCAAAGAATTGTAAAGGTGCTAAGAACCACACAGTTGACCTCCCATACACTTGGAATGACCCTTTTAACTGAAAATGCTCCCCTTTTCCTTTGAGTGCACAAGGGATTCCTACATCTGCCATCTGATAGCAGGCCCATGGCCTACCCAATTTGTGTTGTACGACCGGCATTGAACAAACTAGTGTAGAGGAGATTTGTGATAATTTTTTTGGATAGATCATAAGGCCAGATGTGCGAAAATATTGCTCAAATAATTTGCTGCAAACTGTGCATCAGCGTTTTGCAATCAGTCTTTAATTTTGTGACGCGACCTATATATTATTGGGACGAATAACAAAATCTGCAGTCTCAGGGTGTTGCAGAATGACTTGCCTAAGGAATATTAAATAGACAGGTCGGTGTTGGGGATCCCCTGTGATTAGCTACAAACACAGGGATGGTGGCCTGAAGGGAGGGAACAGCAAACCACCCTCCAGGGTTTACATATCCAGGCAGGAAAACGTTTTTTAAAGCAGCCCTTGTTCCTTAAAGCCATCACTTTTCATAAACATGGAATGGCAAAGCTAATAGGTTAGGTTTTTTGTTAGGTGAAGTATTTGGTGACTTTGTGTATAGTACTTCCAGTTCTAGATGGACCATAATACCATAGTAAAGCAACCTATTTGTGTAGCTATATAGAAGCTGAAAGAAGTGTCACTATCTTGAACAAATCACGTTAGCCGAGTTAAGCTAAAAGATAAGTGTTCCAAAAGGAGACATAAAGTTACGTTTGTATTATAAGTAGTGATTGTAGAAGGCAGAAGAAGTAGAATACTATATAGTAAATAATTCTGAAAAGGGCTCAGTATTTTCGGTGCAGTTGTGAGAAGGCTTTTGTGCATGCACATCTCTTTACTTTGTGAAAAGAAAGCTGCAAACTAATAAGAATTACAAACATGAAACACTTCCTAAACAATAAAGCCACAAACCAGCATTAAAATGGCATTATGTCAGTGAATACATCAAAGAAACATGCTGAATCTGACTTCTGAGGTGTAACAAAAGGACTACTTGAACACCATCACCAATGAGAACACAAATGTAACCATCTTCAAAATGCCATGCCTTGATGGGCAGCCCATCCAAGCAATAGCAAATCATAAAAACCTATGGCTAAACTGGCTGACCCAAAGCCAATTCTCTCTGCGTTACTTCCAATCTGTATTTTTTTTTAGCTATTGGTAACATGAGGTATCTCAACTATAGCTATCTGCAGCAGGACCTAAAAAGTTCCACATTTTGAAATAAATCAGGAGGAAAGAGGAGCAGTCAACTTTCCCCTGGGCTACTGCCTACTATCTCCAAGGAGGTGATTTTCACTGATCAATGTTTTGCCAACCGTTTGCAATTACGAGGGAACACCTCTTCCATACCCCTTTACAAATGCGACTCATTATAGCAGGTAAACCAATTTTGAGAGATGGAAATTATTTTCCAGCTTTCAATTTTGATTTACTGCAAAACAGTAGCAATGTTGCCATCACAACCAATGTGATTTTTCAAATTGCATTGTTTATAACTGAAAAACTACTTTGTACATTGGACACGGACTATGGCTCATCGAGCAGTTCAACACATGAAGTACACATGGTTGATTAGCTAATGTCACTATCACCACTAATTTAGCGTGCTTCCTTTAATGTTGTTGCAGTATGCAGAAATGCACATGGACAATATCCTCTATGTCCACTTTGCCCATTCTTTGGAAAAATTGAGTAGATATATTTGGTGAAACTCAGAGATCCAGCGAAACATACTTTTTTGTAGGAGAAGTCAACTGAGAGAAAAGCTTGCACAAAAACATTTTTGTATAAAATTTTATCTGCTCAGAAAGTTGTGGACAGTCCACAAACACTCCAGTTTTGTGACGTGAGAAAGGTGTACAGTGGGCAGCTGGTAAATACTCTGGAGACATGCCACTATTTCTGTAGCACGTACAGTGGGTGCATTATTTCTACTCAATCTTCAGTGGCGGTAAAACCTTCTGCACCACCACTGTCAGATCATTCCAGAGTTTACGGGAGGACATAACTCATCAACTTCTCATGCTCAACTACAAGGGTGAGCTGTGTCCACCAGTTATGACCTATCTCGGCCTAGTTAAAAACTGTTGGATGGTGTTGACCTTAAGACCCTGCATTGGCAAACACTTAAACCATTCTGCAAAATCAGGATTTATTTGTTTCAGGTACATTTGAATTTTCCTTGGAAAAGCAAAAGCAGGACACCAAACTTGTGAAGAATGTAAGCACCAACCCACATTTTTGTGGGCTGGATTGGGTGGGGTTAGAGGCTTGGGTGGCTTGCTAACATGCCAACAAAAGAAAATGCGGCTAAAACTTCAAACAATGGTGCGGATTATTAAAAAACATGTTTTAGTGAAACACATTACTAACAAACATGTTTTAGTGAATTTTGAAAATGTTTATGAGCCGTTGACAGAGCTTTAAAAAGGGGGATGAGTGATTTCACAGCTATAAAGCGGTTTCCACAGATTTCAGTACAAAACACTTTATGACCAGTTTTTGCAAAGTTAGTTCAAGACAATACTGTTGACCATTTTCCAAAAAATCCTTCTATGAAATGACAATGAGCTCATGAAATATTTTTTATTTCATCTTCAGAAATACACTTCTTTCCAACTGTTGACCAAAGGTATGACCAAAGGTATGTTTTCAGTCCACTCATCAGGACACTGCAACAAATACTTGTTTGAGCTTAGTGGATTTCCACACCTGATTTTGGTTTGTGTGACTGCCAAGTCGCAGGTATGATTCCCAATGCATCTTCCCGTCCTCCTGATATTTAATAACAGCACACAAATTAGTATTCCCAGGAATCTGTGCTATTCTAAATCAAAATAAAACAGTTGTTGTTAGCACCCAACATTGCGCAGTTCTCATATGTGTTGCTGAACTTCATCCCTGGTGTTCTAGTATGCAAAAGATACAAGTATTCCTTCCACCTCCAGAACACTTATAATGTGTGACTGAGGGGCAGTGTCCTGCAAAGATGTCACCTCAACAGAAACAGAAATAGTGCTGCTTAATAGAAATAACAACTATGCTTTCATTTCTGTTCAGTGCCCAGTACATACATTGTCAAATCCAGTAAACTAGCAATGTTGTTTTTAACTCCAGCATGGACATCAATTCACCGAATTGCCAGGGGTTGCAGAAGCAAGATCGCATGCCCTTTGACCTCCACTTACACTCACACACACATACGTGCACATACACACAAATTCACACTTATGGACACTGTCTTTCACGTAAACACCCTCTCACCCGCAAGCACACATGCAACATCCTTTTAAAAATTTTTTTTACTTACCTCAGCTGCCATAGAATGGCCTATTCCAGGTAACTGTACTCCATTTTTATTACACTGATAATGAATAATATGCTTTTATTCACTATTAGTGCCATAAACAATTGATAGAAAACAAATAAAGTGGAGCCTCAAATTACATTGATAAGGAGGAGCTGCCCCTGTGTTCCTGGCACTGAATTTGCCACCTCTGAGGCCAGGGGTCGCCAAGGCAGTGCCAGGGGTTGCAGAGGGCAAGCCATGGGTCGCAGCTGACACCTCTGGCGACCCCTAAATGATGTCCATGAACTCCAGCGAGGCCAATGTACCTTATGAAATGCAGTATTTGTTACAAATTTCTCCAAAAATCCTTTAAGAAGAATTAACATATTCTCTATAATCATGATTGTTCCTAAATGTATATATTGATTGTAGCAATTAGCCTCTCCTGGGCAGAGAGAGGGACAACTTTGATAACCTTGAATGCGACACAAGAGAGACACCAGGCAGACAACACAGTTAACAGTAGGTCATCCTAACACTGGATCAAGTAGTGCACAGATTAGGGGTTTCATTGTACAATGTTTTTGCATTTCTAACCTATTATACCCAATATCAGAATAATGCTACTGTTGACAAACCCACACTTAGCTTTACAACAGAATGAGGTTTCATAAGCATTTGCTATCAAACTTCATTAGTTTCAATAGGCAGGGCACAGTGATAATTAACTTTTAAAAAAGACAGGCCCCCAAAGAGAACACTTTTTTTAATAAAGCCTATTTGCACTTGTTGTGGGAAATAAACACCCTTTTAGTTGTGTTTACAATAAAATCACCCACAGTTCATTTGCTACGGACCTTTCAGTGTTTTTTAATCACGAGTTAATCTTGTGATATTTGGTCTGGCTTGTGATGCAATCATTGTTATGGTTCAGCTGCAGCACTTCTCCTTTCAGCCTCTTTCAAATCTTCCCGATAATGGTCTGAAAATAGAAAAAAAGTCACAAAATCGAGTTAAAAGCACGTTTTCCCACTCTGTCTCATTAATAAAAGATTTTACAATTTCCAGGAAGTCTGTGGGTATTTCCCGTGGATTTCTAGGAACTGTGGCGTCTGGACGTGTATTTTCCATGATGTTTTTAAAGTAATTTTAACTTCACAGCGCTCGCCTCCTTGGCCGCCTCTTTCTGACGGTCTACCAGGTCCTACCGTGTTTTATTATTCAATTTTTCAAATGTCAGGCGAGGCAGCAGAAAATCTTATACAAATAGTGGAATCGAAACAAATCTTCAGGAGTAGAGCTTAGGTCGAAATGTAAGCAATCAGACTCCTCCAGGAGTAGAAGGTCAGATGACTCAGGCCCTCATTACCTGAAGCACTAGGTTAGGCGCTATACTTATCACACCTGATAAACAACGATATTGTGAGGTTAATAATTTGGGCAGAGAGAAGGCCGGGTAATGGGAATCCTACTAGTAGGCGAGCACCCAACAGTTATTAAACATCAGATACTTTAACAAACTGAGACACAGGAAGTTAAACCGAATTGTTGCCTCAAATCACACAACTCAGGGTAAAGTGCCAAAGTAGGGGACTTCACCTCAGGTCTCTGCTTTCCAAAGCCAGCATCTCAGCCATTATGGAGGATGGATGACCGGGCAGAATGACCAGGGCAGGAGTGGTCACTTTGCTACACTGGCATTTTCCTGGTGGGTTGCAGACATGGGGCCTGTTTCCAAGGCATAGTAAGCTGATGTGACCAGCATTGCCCTAAATATTCCCCTAGGGAGACAGGATAAGGTGTGGCATAAGGGCCTGAGCTGCCAACTTTGGAACTGGGGGAACTAGGTGTGGCTCAACGTCCTGTGAATCCAGGCATATCACTTAGGCCCATATTTATACTATTTTTGTGCTGCATTTCCATAATTTTTTGACGCAAAAGTGGTGCAAACTTACAAAATACCGGTATGGGCCTTAATGTCCCTGTGACTACAATTCAGCGCTTTCAGACCATAACGGGTGATTTGCTGTGCTTTACAAATCCTGGATATATATACTCATTCTAGTTGTGTCCTTCTGCAGTTTGGGGATGGTTTTAACAAGTTGCTAGGGCTGGTTCAGTTTTCTAGTGCATCCAGGGATAAGATAAAGAAGGACAAGAGAAAATACAGATTAATAAATAAAACACAGCTGAGAAAATGAGAAAGAGAATATAAATATAAAATGAGCAAGAAGAAAATGATCCAGTAGGATCTTGTCAGTATTTTTATAATCTTGACGCTGGTTTTAGAGTGCAGTGGTGTGATAAAATGTCATTCATGCCACTTGCCAACATGCTTGGGGCACAACTTTTCATAGCTTTTAAATCCTGTGTCCAAACAAAAGTGGAAGAAGTGATGAGGAAGCAAAGGGCCTCCTGGGCAGCAGATGATCTGCTTAGATTATATTATGAGTGTCCTGTCACCTATGGGGATGGTAACCATCTCCACAGGGATTACAAGAAATGTGGAGCGTCTGGGTGAGTCTGTGGCAGAAATGGAGAAAATGTGTGTGAGCTGTTGTGGAAATACAGATTCCAGCATATTATTCTCTGAGTCTTGTAATCAGTGGCAGTCCCCTTCCTCCTGAACTGCCAATGCTTGCAGCGTCAGCGGGTCAGAGGAGGGGTGCGTCAAGCCAAGTTCTGGTCCACTTGCAAAGAGTCCATAGAAGGGACAGTAAAACCTATGCTCATGTTCACCCTTTCAGAGAGTTAGACTGATTATCATAGAGACAGTGAGTAATGGACATGATAACATTTCTTTCAACATATTCCCTTTGCAAGGCAGAAACTTTCTGCTCCAGGCATAGACCCACTGACCCATTCTGGTGCTGCTCACAGAACCTTAGCCATGACCCAACAATAAATGAGCTATTTTTTGGTGAACCACTATAGCAAGTGAAAAGTTTCTAACTGAAGAATTAATGTCACTTAAGATATACACATAGTTATGGCTACTCATAACTAATATCAGAATTAAAATATTTTAGGAACTCCATTCAAGACAATTGAGCAATGTTAGACTTTTTAGTTTATGCAGGGTCATCCCCAATCGTTTTGCCTCCTATTTTTTCTGACCTGTTGCTGTTGTTTTTTTAACTCTGAGCACTTTACCACTGCTAATCAGTGCTAAAGTGCATATACTCTCTGTGTAAATTGTATTGTTGATTGGTTTATCCTCCACCGAAGACACCCCTCTCGCCGCTGAACACCTGCATTTTCAGATTCGCACCGATCCGAGGACCACCCTCAGAGGATCCCTCATCTACCGTCCTCCCGGGCCACGCGCCCCTTTCAGCGACGCCATCGCCGACTTCATCTCCCTGCACGCCCTCGCCTCGCCGGACTACATCCTCCTAGGTGACCTCAACTTCCATCTGGAACAAAACAACGACCCCAACACCACCACCCTGCTCGACAACCTCGCCAACCTCGGCCTCAAACAACTGGTGAACACCGCCACCCACATCGCCGGACACACGCTTGACCCCATCTTCTCCGCCAGCAAACACGTCTTCTTCAGCCACGCCTCCGCCCTACACTGGACCTACCACAGCTGCGTCCACTTCACATTCCGACGCGAGACCCGCCACCTCCGCACCCAACCCATCCCTCGTCGACAGTGGAACAAGATCCCCGAAGAGCAACTCTTCTCCGCACTCGCCGCCAACCAACCCACCCTCACCACCGACCCCAACGACGCAGCCCTCAACCTCACAAACTGGATCTCCAACTGCGCAGACATCCTTGCTCCCTTCAAACGCACACATCGACAGACCAACACCAAAAAACCTCTCTGGTTCTCTGACACCCTCTAAGAATCAAAGAAAACTTGTCGCGCCCTTGAGAAAGCCTGGCGCAAGGACCGCACCGCTGACAACATGACCGCCCTCAAGAACGCTACCCGCGAACACCACCACCTGATCCGTGCCGCCAAAAGGAACTTTTTCACCGACAGACTGAACAAAAACAGACACAACAGCAGAGAACTCTTCAGCATCGTCAAGGAGTTCTCCAACCCCAGCGCCAACGCCGTCACACCCTCACAGGATCTGTGCGAATCCCTCGCCACTTTCTTCCATCGCAAGATTAGCGACCTCCACGACAGCTTCGGACACCAGACCCAACCAAACACCACCGAACCGGCATCCACGGCCATCACCCTCAACAACTGGTCCCACATCAACACGGAAGAAACCAAATCCATCATGAACTCTATCCACTCCGGCGCCCCTTCGGACCCCTGCCCGCACTTCATCTTTAACAAAGCCGACTACATCATCGCCCCGCACCTCCAGACCGTCATCAAGTCTTCTTTTTCTTCTGCTACCTTCCCCGAATGCTGGAAACATGCCGAAGTCAACGCCCTACTAAAGAAACCTACGGCTGACCCGAGCGACCTGAAAAACTTCCACCCCATCTCTCTTCTGCCTTTCCCAGCCAAAGTAATAGAGAAGACCGTCAACAAACAGCTGACCACCTTCCTGGAAGACAACAACCTGCTCGACCCCTCACAAACCGGATTCCGAACCAACCACAGCACGGAAACCGCCCTCATCTCAGTCACTGACGACATCAGAACCCTGATGGACAACGGTGAAACAGTCGCCCTCATTCTGCTCGACCTCTCGGCTGCCTTTGACACCGTCTGTCACCGCACCCTAATCACCCGCCTCCGCTCCACCGGAATCCAAGGCCAGGCCCTGGACTGGATCACCTCCTTCCTCTCAAACCATTCCCAAAGAGTTTACCTCCCTCCGTTTCGCTCAGAACCCACCGAGATCATCTGCGGCGTACCCCAAGGCTCATCACTCAGCCCGACACTCTTCAATGTCTACATGAGCCCCCTCGCCAACATTGTACGCAAGCACGACATCATCATCACCTCCTACGCCGACGACACGCAACTTATACTCTCCCTCACCAAGGACCCCGCCAGCGCCAAGACCAACCTACAAGAGGGTATGAAGGATGTCGCAGATTGGATGAGGCTCAGCCGCCTAAAGCTGAACTCTGAAAAAACGGAAGTCCTCATCCTCGGCAACACCCCGTCCGCCTGGGACGACTCCTGGTGGCCCACAGCCCTCGGCACCGCACCGACCCCCACAGACCACGCCCGCAACCTCGGCTTCATCTTGGGCCCTCTTTTCACCATGACCAAGCAAGTCAACGCCGTGTCCTCCGCCTGCTTCCTCACCCTCCGCATGCTCCGCAAGATCTTCCGCTGGATCCCCGCCGACACCAGAAAAACCATGACCCACGCCCTCGTCACGAGCCGCCTGGACTACGGCAACACCCTCTACGCCGGGACCACAGCCAAACTCCAAAATCACCTGCAACGCATTCAAAACGCCTCAGCCCGCCTCATCCTCGACATACCCCGCAGCAGCCACATCTCCGCACACCTGAGACACCTGCACTGGCTCCCAGTCAGCAAAAGGATCACCTTCCGACTTCTCACCCACGCACACAAAGCCCTCCACGACAAGGGACGGGAATACCTCAACAGACGCCTCAGCTTCTACGTCCCCACCCGCCTCCTCCGCTCCTCTGGCCTCGCACTCGCTGCTGTCCCTCGCATCCGCCGCTCCACGGCGGGTGGGAGATCTTTCTCCTTCCTGGCGGCCAAGACCTGGAACTCCCTCCCCACCAGCCTCAGGACCACCCAGGACCACTCCGCTTTCCGGAGACTCCTAAAGACCTGGCTGTTCGAGCAGCGATAACCCCCCCTTTTTTCCCCTAGCGCCTTGAGACCCGCACGGGTGAGTAGCGCGCTTTATAAATGTTAATGATTTGATTTGATTGGCATATTTGATTTATTAGTAAGTCCCTAGTACAGTGCACTAGAGGTGCCCAGGGCCTGTAAATCAAATGCTACTAGTGGGCCTGCAGCACTGGTTGTGCCACCCACATAAGTAGCTCTGTAATCATGTCTCAGACCTGCCATTGCAGTGTCTGTGTGTGCAGTTTTAACTGTAAATTCGACTTGGCAAGTGTACCCACTTGCCAGGCCTAAACCTTCCCTTTTCTTACATGTAAGACACCCCTAAGGTAGGCCCTAGGTAGCCCCAAGGGCAGGATGCAGTGTATGGTTAAGGTAGGACATATAGTAATGTGTTTTATATGCACTGACAGTGAAATATTGCTAAATTCGTTTTTCACTGTTGCAGAGCCTGTCCCTCTCATAGGTTAACATGGGGGCTACCTTTAATTCTGATTAAAGTGTAGATTCCCTTTGGGAGCGGATGGATATGTGGAGTTTGGGGTCTCCGAGCTCACAATTTAAAAAATACATCTTTTAGTAAAGTTGATTTTAAGATTGTGTGTTTGAAAATGACACTTTTAGAAAGTGAGCATTTGCTTGCTTATACCATTTCTGTGACTCTGCCTGTTTGTGGATTCCCTGTCTGGGTCAGTTTGACAGTTGGGCTGGTTGCACCTTAAACCCGAGAGTGACGCAAAGGGAGCTAGGGTGTAGTCTGCATTTCCTGATCAGCCATCTGTGCTAGGAGGGCGGGGAGGAGTGGTCTCTCACACCTGAAATGGCTGTGCCTGCCTTCACACAATGCAGTCTCCAACCCCCTTGTGAGTGTCTGGGGCCTGGCCTGGGCAAGGCAGGATTTCACATTCAAGAGAGACTTTGCTTTGAAGTAGGCCTACTTCAAAGGAGAAAATGGGTATAAGAAGGGCACCCAAAACCACAGACTTTAGAACACTTCTGGAAACCAAGAGGAACCTCTGCCTGGAGAAGAGTTGAAGAGCTGAGGAAGAAGAGCTGCCCTGCCTGTGACTGTGCTTTGTGGAGCTATCCTGCAGTTGCTGCTTCTGCCACAGTAAGAGGGCAAATACTGGACTTTGTGTGCCTTCTATCTTGTGAAGATCTCCAAGGGCTAGATTTAGAGCTTGCCTCCTGATGTTTGAAGTCTCAGAGACAGCAAAGACTTCTCTCTGCCAGCACCTGGAGTCTCTGGAGAGACTCCTACTCTGCACTGTGGTGCCCATCCAGTTCCTGAGACCCTGAAAGGAGAAGCTGGCAGCCTACGAGGAAAAAATCCACGCACAGGACGACGTGCGGAGCAAAGATCGACGCAACTCCAATCTGCGACTGGAAAATCAACGTGCCTCCGGCTTCGCAACTGAAAATTGACTCTTGCCTGCAACACGACCGAAGAATCGACGCACGGAGCTGGAGAAATGACATGCAGCATCGCAGACAGAGGCTGGGAGACTGAAACCCGCGCTGCGTGGTTTTCGGATCATCATGCGGCTGAATTTCTGATGCAAACCATCGTTGTGCGTGCAAAAACAATGCAAGGCCTGCCCGGACCCGTGTGCGGACCGAATCGACGCATCGCTCTTCTGCGGAGAGAAGAACCAACGCACACTGACTCGACAGAAGGGGGAAACGACGCAAGGTCTCGCTCATGAGTGAGCCCTTTTTGACGCACACCCGCCCATGCGGGGTTATTTTTGACACACACCAGGTAAATTTTCACGCTAGCAGCACTAGTGTTGTGTTTAAAACTACATAAAGACTTTTTTTAGATTTTAAGTGATAACTTGACTTGGGTATTGTGGATGTTTGTCGTTTTGGCCTTGTTTTGTTCAGATAAATATTTCCTGTTTTTCTAAACATTTGTTGTGTCATTTTGTAGTGTTTTCATTAAGTTACTGTGTGTGTTGGTAGAAATACTTTACACTTAGCACTCTGAAGTTAAGCCTACTGCTTGTGCCAAACTTCCAAGGGGGTAAGCAGGGGTTAGCTGAGGGTGATTCTCTTTTACCCTGACTAGAGTAGGGGTCCTTGGTTGGACCGGCGGACAGGGGGTAACCTGACTGCCAACCATAGACCCCATTTCTAACAAGCAGCCACTTGCTAGTACAGGCCTGTGGGTATCGACTTTTCAATGTCCTAATCCACACCCTCTTCCTCTCCGTACCCCTGCCTTCCTACAGGCGATGTGGATTGAGGAGGAGAATGAAAGCACTACTGACTATACAGAATGGCAGGCAGCAAGCCTTCCCCCTTACCTCCTTCTGTTGCTCTCAGTATCACTGCAACCTTGGTTGGAGGGAGGGGAGAATTCTCCTCAGCTTCTATCTTGCTTGGCTTTGCCAAAAGAAGAGACCCAGGGGCTGACTGCTGCCCATGTTCACAGGTCCTGTCATGTGCATGAACTAGCAACTGAAAGGCACTCGCGAGCAGGAGCTCTGAAAGGCACCCAAGTTTTGGAGGACCAAGGGTAATTCCCCTATCAAAAGGCTCCTTTTTAGATGGTATGTTTCCGTTCTAGTAGGCTAAACCGGGAAGCATCCCGAACAACGCCTACTTAACAACAAAGTCGTGGAAAACGAAAGCGGAACAACGCTTTCGTTAACCACGACTTCCTTGTTAAGGAGCCTTAACCACGCATGTGCTTAACAACGCACATGGTAGTTAAGGCACAGAAGAAGGGAGTCAGCTGAGGAGGACAACTCGATCAAGGAGGAGGTAAGTGGGGCTGGGTTTTAAGGGCAGGGGGATCGGGCATTTTTAGTTTTAGGGGCGGGGGTCGGGGTGGTTTAGGTTTAGGGACAGGGGAGGCGGGGTCAGGGCATTTTTAGTTTTAGCGGCGGGGGTGTGGGGTTGGGGTATTTTTACTTTTTGGGAGTGGGGGGTTGGGGTAGTTTAGGTTTTAGAGGCGGGGTTGGGGGGTCGGGGTATTTTTACTTTTTGGGAGTGGGGGGTTGGGGTATTTTTAGTTTTAGGGGTGGTTTAGGTTTAGGGGCGGGGGAAGGGCGGTCAGGGTATTTTTAGTTTTAGGGGCGGGGCGGGGTGGGGGGTCGAGGTATTTTTAGTTTCAGGGGTGGGGGGTCGGGTGGTTTAGGTTTGGGGTAGGGGTGTTTTTAGTTTTAGGGGCGGGGTGGGGGGGTCGAGGTATTTTTAGTTTTAGGGGTGGGGGTCAGGGTGGTTTAGGTTTAGGGGCGGGGAGGGGGGTCGGGGCATTTTTAGGTTTAGGCGCGGGGTGGAGGGTCAGGGTATTTTTAGTATTTGGGGTGGGGGATTGGGGTAGTTTAGGTTTTAGGGGCGGGGTGGGGCATCAGGGTATTTTTACTTTTTGGGAGTGGGGGTTGAGGTGGTTTAGGTTTGTGGGGTGGAGGGTTGGGGTATTTTTAGTTTTAGAGGTGGTTTAGGGGCGGGGGAAGGGGGGTCCGGGTATTTTTAGTTTTAGGGGCGGGGTGGGGGGTCGAGGTATTTTTTAGTTTTAGGGGTGGGGGTTGGGGCGGTTTAGGTTTGGGAGAGGGGTATTTTTCATTTTAGGGGCGGGGTGGGGGTCGAGGTATTTTTAGTTTTAGGGGTAGGGGTTGGGTGGTTTAGGTTAAGGGGCGGGGAGGGGCATTTTTAGTTTTAGGGGTGGGGTGGGGGGGTCGGGGTATTTTTAGTATTTGGGGGCGGGAGTTGGGGTGCTTTAGGTTTTAGGGAGGGGGGTTGGGGTGGTTTTAGGTTTTAGGTGTGGGGTGAGAGATTGCGTTCATTTTAGGGGTGGGGCTTAGGGTGGTTTTTGGGGTGTGGGTGGGGGGGTCACGGTAATTTTTAGGGGTGGGGGGCCAGGGGGACGCATGCTGGGACCATGCATGCCGTTCACTAATGCCTTTACCAGGAATGCCTTTACAACGAAAAATCGTTGTTAAGGCATTCGTGGTAAAGGCATTAGTGGTAACAACGAGGTCGTTGTTCCGACCTCGTTGTTCCGGCACACGTGGTTCCAGCATTCGTTGTTCCGACGTATATTTGGCTAAACCTACCATTAAATGCCTGCTCCCTTCTTATAGGCCCTCACCTATAACAGGGACATAATGCTGGGGCAGGCCTATAATGGTCAATATGATCCTCCATAGTAGGCTACAAGACTATATTAGAATGCTACAATTTTGAGAGTTTCATTGAAGAAAATGAAGTGGCTCAGGGCCAACAATGGCTGGCATAGACCTTATGCTCCTAATGTTTGTCTTTCTGTTCCTCCCTTTTCAATTTAGAAAACCCTACCCACAGGGAGTAGAATATTGCATTAGCATTGTCTGTCTCAGCTTTCTCCCTTGTTATAGGCCTTCGCCTGTTGCTCGGGTCTATAACTCGGGGTTAGGGCCTTTAGTGTGAGTGTGTGTGTGTGAGGGGCAAGATGAGAGGACAGTTAAGGGACAGCCTTACTACCCCCAGTCTATCAGGTATTATGCTTCATGGTCCCTGAAGATGACAATCATGCTTAAATGTTATTTGCTATTATAATAATGACCAGACAATGGCAATAAAAGGTTTTCACATGAACTGAACCACAAAGCCAAAAGAGACATATATCTAGCAGGGCTTAAGGACAAAATAAAAACATATTTGCATAGTTAAATAAATGACTGCATATGTAACAATCTTTACACTCGTTCCATAAACAAGTAAAGGATCAGTCACTGACTATATTTGCGCACCTAGTCAAAAAATGGACTAAGCTATTTAAAACGTAGATCCATAAATTCACAACAGTATACTTTGTTGTGGATGGCCTTGCATGCCAATGTGATTTTCTTTCTGTACACTAACAGACACCTGTAATAGGCTTGCAGAAGTAGAGCACATATTAAACGTGGAACCTTGAGCATTGACTGTTAAACTGCACATCAGACCTTGGAATGGAGATGGAACTGAGTCATCCTTCTATTTTGTCAAGGTTTAACATCACTTATATCAAGATGACTCCATATCATCATGGCCATCTTGCTTTAGTCCTGGCCTTTCATTTAGCATCCCAGCTGATTCTGGGAGTTGTGGTTGTAGGAGGATGGCCCTCTATGTAGTGTGCAAAGCACTGTGCAAGGGGTCCAGGCAACGACACGTTGGTTTACAGGGGTAAAAACTAGATCGGCTAATGCTCTAATTTTTAAGGTAGCTTGGTCGAGCAGTTAGGCCAATCTTGGACAAGAGCAAAGCATTTTTTGTACTCATAGCATCAATCTTGCACAACTCACACACTCAAAGGAAGAACTCGAAACCAATTTATAAAAATACTTCACGTTTTTATATAAATTTTAAGACCAAGATCATCAGAAGTGGGTAAGTACTTTTCGAGATATAAATTTTTGAAGTTTAATAAAAATGGTCTTTTTATGCATAATTACGCACCATAAGAATCAATGAGGCTCACCTTTAAAAATACATATTAAAAAAATGTACGGTTGGTTTAAGAAGTTCTTTTGCATGTTGGTCAAGGTCGTTGGTGGGCACACTGTGCCAGCTGGAGAAGTTCGGGCATCTCCTGGTTCTGGCGGGAGCAGCAGAAGGTCTCTGGAGAAGATGCAGAGCCACTGCAAGGAACCACTTGGAAAAGCGCTGCACAGGTAAGTTTAAAGACAGTTCCTTGAAGATCCCCTTGGAGTGTTGAGGTCGAGGGTGGGGGACTCTTAGGGCATAGCAGGTTCTTCGGTGCAGGGCACAGGACGGCCAGATGCAGAGCGATTCAGTGAGCCAGGAGCTGTGCACAAGGATGCCCTTCGGAGCAGGAGGTAAGTTGGTTCCAGGATCGCTCACAGGACAAATGAGGGCACTCTGGCAGGAGGTCGGGTTGCTTCTGGAGTCCCTCGACTGGGGTTTCCTCCTGCTTTTTCTTCAGCAGCCTGTTTTTCTTTATGTTCGACGTGGGCTGACCAATACCCCTGGTATTGGTACGGTTTGGCTGCTGGAGGTTGCAGTGCCACCAAAGTGGCACACTGGCAGGGTTTGTCCTTGCAGTCGTTGGGTTGCAGTTTGGTCCAGCTGCGGCATCCGGTTCAGGAGTTGTGGTTGTAGAATAGTACCTCCAATCTGGAGGGAGTTCTCCAGTGATTTGCGAAGCTTGGAGGTCCTCTGGGGTTTTTGTAGAGTTGTACAGTTGTCCAGCAGGTCCTCAGTGGCAGTTGTTGGGTCCTGAGTGCAGCATGCAGGGTTTGGCACCTTTTCTTTGGTACAGCAGGTCCACAGTTCTCGGGTTTTGGATATTCTTGGTGCTGGTCTTCTTCTGTCCGTCGAATCCAATTTCCTGTTATAGGAATGCCCTCTAAATACTAAATTTGGGGAACGTTTTAGGGGGAAACTAGTAGTGACCAATGGGTCAACTACCTTAAGGTGGCTACACCCACTAAGTGACCATTTCCTGTGGGGAAGGGTCGCTTCCCTGTACCTGGTTGGCTATTTTCCTTTCATCCAAGATGAAGTAAAATGAAACAGAGTGTCCACCTCGCAGGCAACACCTTAAGGGTGGTGCTTGCCAGGTGGGGTCACTCCCTCTATCGTTTGTGAAGTTTTCCGCTGTTGGTCCCACCAAAAGTTGGGGTTTGCAATGGGGGCGGCCATCTGCTGTTAGCAGCAGGCCTGGGGGTTGAGTTTCAAAGGCGATAAGCCCTTTGAAGCTCGCCGCCAGGGCAGTGTACATTCCTGACAGAGGGGGTGTTAGCACCTCTACCCAGTAAAGGCATTGTTCTACAATCCATAGAGACAGATACAGAGACAGATCTCTCCCCCAATGTTGTAGATTGGATGTCTGGAAAAGCAGGCTGGATAGAACCAGTCAGCACCCATGCCAGGGTAGTTAGCTTTTGCAGGGGGCACCTCTAAGGTGACCCCTGCGTACATTTAGTAATAAATCCAATACTGGAACTAATTTGGATTTAACATTCTGAGTTGTTTCATACCAAACAACCCAGGGTTCAGCGTAGCCATAATTTAGCTGTGAAACACGTGTTAACCAATGTCCAGCACATGTATTAAAATGGTTACTCTGTCCACTCACTATGCCCCAGGTTTGGCAAGGACATAGTGGGGGCATATTGGTCATGCAGCTATGCCCTCACATACAGTATGGTGCACCCTGCCTTAGGGCTGGAAGGACTGCCAGAGGGGTGAGTTAGCCATAGTGTATGCTATGCAGTGTGTAGTTGGCAGGGCATACAGGCAGTGTGTAATGTCAAGTTTACTTTTTAGGTTTGGATCAGGGCACTCAGCCTGCAATGGCAGTGCTGGGTGTATTGGAATGCATGGCCCTAGAAGGTGGCACAGTCAGTGCTGCTGCCCTCAGGGACCTACCCTTAGTACCATTTACTAGGGACTAATAGTGGCAGCCAAAGGTGTCTTTAATTGTGCCAAGGCATCATAACAGTTTTAGGAAAATAGCTCTGGCCCAGGGAACCTGATCAGCAGGGGCCCTGGACATACAATTTCCAGGCTACATCATAAATCAGGCAAAAAGTGGGGGCTAACCATGTCAAAAAGAGGCCTCTCCTCACAGTGGTCCTCAGTCAAAATATGTCTTACTGATTGGATTAAATAGACACTATTATCCCTGCCCTTTAAATCTGCTTGTGTAGTCGTAGCTGTTTCTTGACCTCTATGATAAAATATTCTCTTATTCCATTCAGACTGGAAACAGTGGGTCCAATTCACAAAGGAATTTACATGGGTAAATCCAACCTACACAGGCAAAAGAACTGACTTAGCAGTACAGTTCCCAAAATATGAGTTTCCACTTGTGAATTACTTTTTTCATGTGTAATATTACCCAGCTATGCCATAACATAATATATGAGAAAATCTCCTACCAGGGACGGTAAGTGGGCGTGTCAAGTTGGGGATGGTCTCGAAAAATGTGTGACCACCCATAAACCCACGTTTGTCAGTATTCACAAACTTTTTCAGTTACCCATTCCCACACTGGAAATATTGGCAGACTTGCAGACTCCTTTCAAGAATGGCAAGTGGTCTCTCAAACCGCCATGTTAGCGGAGGCTAAGATCTGCACTCCTTTGGCAGCCCACCCAACTTAGAAATCCTCACCTGACTGAACTGGATCTATAAAGCCTTTAGTACAGCTGTCAATGTGGTGTGTCAAAGAAGGTTTTTAGCTGAAAAGATGCTGTATTTTTGTATTACCAAAGTCCCAAAGTAGATGTTTGTTATTCTCCTTCTAGAGCAGGGCTGCATGCTTGTTATGGCGGTCCCAGGCACGGAGGTCTAGTGGTGATCACCCTCTCCCATTTATAAAAGGGCAACTGATGCATATAACCTGGTTCCCTGATACAGATGGTTGTTCTGGTCTAGTCAAAGGCTTCCACAAGCAGAGGTAGCCAAGGTTATGACATGAGAAGCCCATCCTGGCATCTCACCTCTACATGGGATGGGTGACCTGTGAGTTTGGCGGGAAGGTCATCCACTGAACTCTAAATACTTCCATTGCTCTTGTCTTGTCTCCAGTTTTAGTATGTAATTGGTAAGCAGTGCCCTAATAATGGTGGGAGTTGGAAAGGGAAAGGGTTTCTACACAGGAAAAAGTTTTTCTTTGAAGAGATTAAAATGCAATTGCACTGATGCAAAGACATTTTAACACGTGCGATCTTACAATATGTACAATTTTGTATGCAAACCTTTGTTCACAAAGACACAATTAGGAATCCTCAAAACTGTTGTATGTATGTATGTAGGTATGTATGTATGTATCTATGTGTGTATGTATGTCATAATTCTATAGCGCAAACCTAGGCAAAAGTGCTGTCCAGGGACAAAGATAAACATGAAGTCAACGAGTTATAGGAGAAGCAGCTGGTTTGTGGACAGTTGGGGACTGAATACAAATTAATATGTTGATTATAGCCCCTGATAAATAAAAAACCAGTTGGGGATTTTAGGGAATAACATGGAGAATTTTGTGTTTTATGCACCAAAATCCGCGTGATACAGTAAATACCATGTCCCCCAAGATCGGACCGCCGGGCGGCCGCCAATGCAGCCGCACCCCCGCAGCGGCCGCCAATGCGGCCGCACCCCCGCAGCGGCCATTTGGAGATCCCCGCTGGGCCGGCAGGCGGAAACCTAGTTTCCGCCCGCCGGCCCAGCGGGGATCTCGGCCGCAACACAGGAGCCGGCTCCAAATGGAGCCGGCGGTGTTGCGGCCGTGCGACGGGTGCAGTTGCACCCGTCGCGCTTTTCACTGTCTGCATAGCAGACAGTGAAAAGCTGCACGGGCCCTGTCAGGGGGCCCCTGCACTTCCCATGCCAGTGGCATGGGCAGTGCAGGGGCCCCCAGGGGCCTTCGACTCCCCGTACCGCCAGCCTTTTCCTGGCGGTTTAAACCGCCAGGAAAAGGCTGGCGGTAGGGGACTCGTAATCCCCTGGGCAGCGCTGCTAGCAGCGCTGCCCTGGTGGATTACTACCGCCGGGGCCATTGTGGCGGGAAACCGCCCCGGCGGTGTGACCACGGCGCTTCCACCGCGGTCGTAATGACCTGGGAAGCACCGCCAGCCTGTTGGCGGTGTTTCCTTCAGAACAGCACTGGCGGTCTTGGACCGCCAGGGTTGTAATGAGGGCCCATATGTTGTCCCTTGTTAAATTTCAGTAGATTTGACCTGCCGAAATGTAATGAATGTTGAGTTATTTAACACATCCGATAATTATTGGGTGCATTGAATACCTTCAAACTCGTAATCCCGACCCATGCATAAACAGCAGTTTATGCATGGTTTGGAATATTACAAGCAACTTTAAGATGTCACAGGTTATCAGGAGTCAGTACTTAATTTGTAGAAGAAAGAGTGCCCGTGCCCAAAGCTCTGCTCAGAAGCCCGTGGCCAGTGCAATTAAGCTTGGTAGTGTTAGATTCATCAACACAACTCCCTACTCCTTTACCTCACTCTTGCTTGTTCTTGCTTTCTCACTGCGTGATTTTTTATCGTGTTTCTCTTGCTAGTCTTTCCAATTTGTGTGTTTTTCTTTTCCTTTCCCTCAATAATCTCTACTGAAATACTGGTGCCCAAAAATAAGTGCCGGGACTCCACCAGCAACCACCAGCTAAAATGAAGTTTATGCATACCCAAAATTTATAAATCATTTGAGAATGTAAATCCAGCAGCTGCCCATCCATACGGGCTGACATGAAGAGTGTCTATCAAGCTGAACAAAAGTCACCCTGACAGAAACTCTTCTGGTTCAGGTCAGGCAGCCAGGAGCTGGACATGCACTAAATGTGCAGAGTCCTGGCTGCCTGAGCCGCACTTTGCTGGGCTGAAGAAGTCACAGCTCCTGTGGGTGTGACCTCTTCAGCCTGGCAAAGGTGCCTCAAGACACACGAGGAGGACCCTCACCAATTGTTTTGGACCTGGGCACTTCATTTTTGAGCCCTGAAGTGTCCAGGGCTGAGTTTCAATCAGTGACACCTCGTCACAGAGTGGGTGGGGTCAGCAGTCTCACTGACTCCATCCCACTCTGTGATGAGATTGGGACTGCTGCATTCCCTGATTGGCTGACCTTGGGCTCCTGGAACCTCTGAGGCTTCCCTGTTGGAGCTGCTGCTCTTGAGTTAAGTTTTATTTTTTTATGTTTGGTGCATGTGTGTGTGTGTGCATCTGTGAAAGGAAGTGTATTTGTCAGTGAGTGTTGTGAGTGGGTGTGTGAGTGTGTCTGTGAACAATGGGTGTGAGTGAGGTGTATGTTTGCATGTGTAACCTCCCTCTCCCACGCTCCCCTCCCTGTTAAAATTGCCACTGTGTACACCACTGTGGCCCTTCTTAAGAATGTGGGACTTTGCCTGTTGTTTTACTCTTCACATCACGCATTATTTGGACTTTACCACGGGGTTCTCTACCCTTCCAGCCCCTCATGGCATATGCTGTCATTAGTTTGCTGATGCATGCGCATAAGTGCCCGAAAGCATGTAGTGACCATGATATATGACCTTAAGTTAAAGTATTGGAGACATTTTGTGGACACAAAATAACATGAAACTTAAATCTAGCATTTTGTTTACCTTACTTTTTGCGTGGGTCTATCAGTGGACGACGTTTTACATTTTGCCCTGCGGCTATGAAATATGTACATGTAATCCTGATTCTGATAAGCAGGAAAAGATCGGTGTTTTCAATGTAATTCTTCGCTTTTAGTTTGTTGTTATATAACTTTTCCAGTGCGTTTGACCAAGCATGAAAAGCAGTATGTCACAAAATCGAATGCCATTCTATATACGCTTCTCAAATTATCAGATTTACATAACACCTACTGAAAGGTGTTAACATGCCTACTTCTCCGTGAATGTTTATCTGTCAACTGCATCCCAGGATGTGACCCCTATAACTATAAATAAGGTTTTCTGCCAGCCTCTCACAAAATAGCTCAATTTAAAATTGTTTTGTTCATTATTAAATTATTACCATTAAACCTTCAAAGTTTTTAATTATATTAATAATAATGTGAGGCATCCTTCTCTCCCACAGATAATCAGAAGCCCTTGGTTTCTATCCATAAAAGCTTCTTTCAAGCTTTTTCTCCCATGGTCCTTGCTCCTTTCCTCCTACCTTCAATACTGTGGTGTGGAGCCATGACCACATCCTGTGTTTTTTTCCATCATCCTACAGACAGGATTTTCAGGAAGGCCTTGCTTTTGAGGTGGGCACCAAGGTGACTGCTGGAAGTTTCTCTCACTGCTAGTTTTTGACTAGCACATCAAATGCAGACTTCCTTGTACTCCCATGGAGGGTGTTCTACAGCATGAGGTCAGGCAGTGGGCAGGGTGGCAGCTGGGTAGGTGAGTGGCAGTGGCATGGATCAGACACAGTAAGTATAAGTTTAAGTGCCAAGGAGACACGCTGATTCATGTCATGTCATGCAGATTTGTAGCGCGCACTTTCACCCAAGAGGGTATCTGGGTGCTGAGCTGTAGTGGGCCTAGCCAAACCTAGGGCCTTATGGGACTACTCAAAAAGTCCTGTCTTTGGCTTCTTGCAGAATTTGAGAAGTGAGGAAGAGGCTTTGATGTAGAGTGACAGGTTGTTCCACGCATTAGGAATGATGTAGGACAAGGCTCGATGTCCGAACCTGGTTTGAATTAGATGTGTGCAAGTAGGAGTCGGGATGAAGAGAGGTTTCTGGAAGGTTTGTGAAAGCAGATGCAATTGTGTTGAATTGTGCTCGATTGTTCATGGGGAGCCAGTGGAGCTCCTTCAAATGTGCTGTAATGTGAATGCAGCATGGGAGGTTGAGAGTGATTCTGGCCACCAAGTTCTGAATGGTCTGCAGCCTTTTGATGAGTTTTTGGTTGATTCTGACTTGGGCAGTCATGTTTGCTGGGTGGTCTTGTTTGCAGTCAATGACGATCATGAGGTTTCTTGCTTCCTTGCCGTGAGGATGTGTGTCATTTCTAAATATGTTGGCCACCAGGTGGAGTCCCATCGTGAAGTGCTGTTACTAAAGATCACAATTTTGTCTTTTCAGTGTTCAGCTTTAGACACTTGGGCCCTCATTATGAACATGACGGTAAACACCATTGGCCGCCGTGGTGACGGTGAACAGAAGACCACCATTCGGGGTGAACAGAAACCCGCCATATAATGATGCCAAAAACAGAAACCTAAAATTCTACTACCTCCAGCCACGGCTAGGGCCCTTGTGGGTGGAAAGGTTGCACATCCCACCCCGCCACCGCCAAGCAGACAAATCCCCCACCGTCCAAATAATGATGCACAAATCACCGCAGCAGATAGTGGATGTCGAACGACCATTGGCGGTATAGACCACCAGCAATGGGACCCAACAGCAAGAAATGCACACATTGGCAACTTTGAAACCCACACACCTGACACACATCCACAACACCATAAAACACTCACAGACACACCCCACAATCCTTTGCAGTGCCAACAGGACAACTGAGACTGACAACACAGCATGCATACATGGAACGCAACATCACACCAGTCACACACCCAACCACACAACAGCACCCTTACCAATATCCACACAACACACCACCCACAACACACACCATGGCACCCCCTAAGCACCCACGCTTCACAGATAGGGAGCTAAGAACAATGGTGGACTAAATACTCAAGGTCGAGCCACAAATCTTTGGGGCACAGATCCAGCACACACCCATCGCCAGGAAGATGGAGTTAAGGCAGACAATAGTGAACAAGGTCAACACAGTGGGAAACCATCCACGCACGAGGGACGATATCCGCAAGAGATGGAACGACCAGCGTGGGAAGGTGAGGTCCACGGCATAGAGGCACAACATTGCGGTACAGAAGACTGGGGGAGGCCCTACACCCCCAACTACACCGACTGGGAAGGAAAGGTACTGGCCATCCTGCACCCTGAGGGCCTCATGGGACTCACTGGAGGAATGGACTCGGGTAAGTCATCTACAATGCATGCCCCACCAGGACCACTACCCCACCCAGGCCACAAACACTACATCCAGTCACCCTGCATGCCCACAAACCCACTAACAGGCCCACATCCCTCCCCCTGTGCACAGCCACCCACCCCTGCAAGGAATCACAATGGCACAACACCACCCACAAGGCACCTCCACATCCCATGCAAAATGCAATGGCAACCCCACAATAGGTTCCTGCATGGCCCAACAGGGTAATAAACTGCACAAAATAGGGCAGAGCTGTGCATCCTCATCCGATTTAGTAAATGTAACATACATGTCCATTCCCCCCAACAGGCACCACCACCCATGCCACCCTGACGGAAAGGAAAAGGAGTGCCAGGGCCCCACATGGAGACAGAGGCCCCACTCAGGAAACTGGAGAAGGAAGTGTGAACAGAGAGGAATACCCTGGTCCGTTACACAGTCCTGGACTGTCATCCTCCAGGAGCCCCACCCAGGACACCACTGACACCCCTACCACCCAGCCACCAACATCAGCCCTGGCCAAACAACCTCACACCAGTGTATCCAGGTCACAGACTCGTGGAACACAAGTACAGAGGCCAGAATCTCCACATACTAACAGGCAGGATGACGATGGCCCCAGTACAAGGGGTACTGCCAGACCTGTGCAGGGGACACAGGGGGCTAGGCCTAGTGGGCGGGCATCAGTGGCCCAGGATGGAGGCCAAAGGATGGATGCTGAAGCCCAGGAGGTGATCTCTGAGGTCCTGGGAGCATACCACCATACCCAGGATGGGACAGATCCTGGCCTCCTTGGAACAGAGCCAAAGGTTGAAGATATCCCAACATCAAGAGACCATGGAGCAGTGGAAACAACTGAATGCTACCATGGCCACCATAGCAGGGGTGCTGCAGAACCACCGCCTACCCAGCCTGAGACCCCCACAAACCAGGAAGCCCCTACCACTGACCAGGACACACACCAGCCATCTACATCAGCAGCAGCAACTGGACTGGTGGCACTGGTAAAGGACACACAGGAGACCAGCACCCTTACCTGTGCAGCCCAGCAACAGACCCTCAAACAGTCCCTCAGACCCAGATATGGCACAGGAACACCTGCCAAGACAAAGGCCCCCACTAAGAAGTGACTCTTACATGGACTGTCTCCCAAGTGTACCACTGTGCCACCATCCTCACCCACCAAAAGCAACATAACAACTTGCAAGGGACAGATGGACCTATACCCACTGCCACCAATCGCCCAGCCCATGTACCTGCAATGGACCTCCACCATTAGCCCACTCCCTATCTATTTAAAGCGCACCAATGCAATAAGGACACCAAATAAAACACATGTACACCCAATTGTATGTCCCCTGTCATATTGAAGAATAATATGTAAATGTGAATGCATTTTCCAGTGAATTCCATAATCAGACCTTTATTGCAGGAATGTCATCCCACGCACAACATTGTGTGCAGTAAACATAAATGTACACCATGTTTGTCTCATTGGCACATGACACCTCTATATTCAGGTAACACTGTCAATGACTACAGACTCTACATCACAATAGTGAATAAGTCAGACAGTTATTATGCATTGCAGACAACATCATCAGTAAACAATACCTCATGATCACTGGAAGTATAATTGGATCAGCTGGTTCCTGGAGTGGACATCTTCCCCCTCTTCATCCTCACCATCACTCTCATCCCCTCTCAGATGAAGCAGGTCTGGATGTACTGCACCCTCCTTCTCCATTAGGAGAATAGCCTTCCTCACAGCCACATTGTGCAGCATGCAGCAGGCCACCACTATTCTACACACCTTCTCAGGCCCATAGCACAGGGAACCCCCAGAGAGATGGAGGCAACAGAATCTAGCCTCCAGGAGACATATAGTACGCTCTATCACCCTCCTAGTACGTCCATGGGCCTCACTGTAATTCCTCTCTGCATCTGTCCTAGGATTTCTCACAGGTGTCAGGAGCCAATGCATGTTGGGATAGCCAGAATCACCTGCAAAAGTGTTTTGAAACAAGACGGTAACACACTGCCATTACTTGCAGGCAGTCTGGCTGTCAGCTATGTACAGAACCAGTGTCACACACACTCACCTATGAGGCATCCTCTGTCCCCTTGTAGTTGATCCATCATGTGTGGTACACTGCTGTTCCTCAGGACAAATTAATCATGGACTGATTCTGTAAACATGGCATTCACGTGTGATATGTACTGGTCTGCAGTACACACCAATTGTATGTTCATTGAGTGGAAGTTCTTCCTGTACACCTGTTCATTTACTCTTAGGGGGAGGAGAGCTATGTGGATGCCATCTATGGCACCTATCACATGGGGAATGTTAGCAAAGGCATAAAATTCAGACTTGATGCCAGGGAGATCAGCCCTTTGGGGAAACTTCACATATGTCTGCAGGTGTAGTACAAATTAATCGAGGAATTTAAACTGGATGAGGCTAGACATTTACTGTGAGAACCCTGCACCCATGCCCACTGTCACCTGAAATAAGAGAGCACTTGCACTTCAGTAGGGATGGCATGCTGATTCCGATTAGCCGGTCTCAGTACTGGATTCAGTAATGCACATAGCTCATGGATTGTAGCACGATTGAGTCTGTAGTTGATAATGATGTGACGTTCCACCATGGACTCCAAATCTATAAGAGGTCTGTACACAGATGGGTCCCTCCCTCGCCACATGGGTCTGTACATAGGGGAAGTGGAGAACACATGTGAGGGACACATATACATATGCACAACATTTTGTATATGAATAACTGTTTACAATATGTAGGTTACACACAAGGGATGTATGATGTACAACTGTAGGGACATGTATGAGGTGATACGTCTGGACTGTTGTGGGTAGGAAAGAGTCATGTGTGCATGCAACTAAGGAATGGGGCCCATAGGGCCTGCATGGGGCACATTACAATAAAATATCTGCGTTGTGCTGGCAAAATGGAAGCCACCTGCCATCCAGAAATGTAGCAGTGGAAGTGACCTCATTCCGCTGGCGGCTGTTGTTATGGCGTAAGGCGGTGTTCACCACCGTGCACCCATTCATTGGTTACAATGGTTGTCAATGGGGAATCTGGGCCTATCATGATCGCCGCTGGCAGTGGTGGTGCACAACGCCGCGGAGCGTATGCCAATTCGTCACCCCAGGTTCACTTGACTCCTGGATCCCGTGCATGGAAGTACTCCACTGAGTGTGCTGCTGTGTCCTGACTCTGGTTACTCAAATGGCATGAGTCACAAGGGAAAGGGCCCCGGCCTTCACCACGGAGGAGGTGGAGAAGCTGGTGGACGGGGTCCTACCGCAGTATGCCAAGTTATATGGGCGACCAGAGGTGCAGGTGAGTAGGCGGTTGACGTGCATGGATGTGTGTGATGGTGGCGGATGCCTGTATGCATGTGTGCTCGGTATGTACCTGCGCAGGCGTAGAATGTGTGGCATTTACCGTGAGTGAGGTGGTGAAATTATGTTGTGAAGTGTCCGTCCCATATGGGACGTATAGTCAGCGGTACTACACATGGACATTTTCTGAACTCTGTTTTTCTTTTCTGTGTGTCCCCTACAGGTCAGCACCCATCAGAAGAGGCACTCTGGCAGGCCATCGCCAGGGAGGTGAGGACCCTGGTGGTCTACAACTGGCGGAGCACCCACTGCAGGAAGCGGTGGGAGGACCTACAGCGCTGGGCCAGGAAGACCTGCGAGGCCCAGCTAGGGAAGTCCCTGACCCCTCTAATGCGCCGCATTCTGGGGGTGGCGTATCCAGACTTCGATGGGAGTTTGAAGGCTGCACAGCAGCCATAAGAGGGTGAGTACCAACACCACATCATGCCTCTTTGATGGATGTCTGAGGGTGCTGTAGGATGCATGCTGTCTAGTGCCAGGTACTCTGACAGGTGTCTTACAGCAATCTGGGCCCCATGGGCAGGTCTGCAGTTCATCAGGTCCTTGTGTCATGTGGGAGAATAGTTGTATGCTAGGGTTGTGGCCACTAGTCAGGGGCATAGGCATTACTATAGCTGTGGGTGCTTCGTGTTGGTGTATAGGCTAGGTAGGAGTATGAGTGAACCAAATATGTACATCCATTCAGGTATTTACATATAGCTCTCATGTTTTGTCTCCCCACCCCTGTACTCTTGTGTTATCTGTGTACATCAGCATAAGGAGGCAGAGTCTACCGACGCCAAGGGGACGGATGGGGTGGGTTGGAGGGCGAAGGGAGTACCACGGGGGAGGCTACTACCACTGGTGGTAGTGACTCTGATACCTCCTCCAATGGGAGCTCCCTGGTGGTGGCGGACCCTAGTGGGCCCACTTATTCTTTGTCATCTTCCGCCACCCCCCATAACATCACTGCTCTCCCAGTTGCTCCCCACCCAGTTGCCCGTGCCTGCTCACCCAGAAGGGTGGGCGTCTCCGCTCCAGGCACCTCATCCCCTGCCCCAGTCAGCCCTGCTGCCCTCACGGAGGAGGCTATTGACCTCCTGAGGACCATCTCTGTAGGGCAGACAACCATCGTGAATGCCATCCAGGGGCTAGCATTGCAGATGCAGCAGTCAATGCATACCGGGAAGGCATCACGGTGCCATGTCTGACCTACACATATCTTTTCAGGCTCTGGCCTCCTCTTTGATGGTAGCCAGTGTCCCTGGTCTTTCTTGCCCCCCTCCAACCACCTCTACCCCTTCCAGCACCCCACTCCCTTCACCCATCCCAAGCACACATTCAGACAGCCATGCACACACCTCAACACTCAAAAAACATACACAGAAACACAAGCACCTCACTTCCCACCACAGGCATACACACAGTCAACATACAAAGGCACACACGACAACATGCACTGCCCACAGTGTGTCCACCTCTCCCGCCTCCCTGTTGGTCACCTCTACATGCGCACCCACAAGCACTGCACCCTCATTCACTGTTGCTGACCCCATTCTTGCAGTCACCACAACATCAGACATCCAGTCATCCACCCCAGACACCACACCTACACTCACCACAATGACATTGACTGACACTTGCAGCACACTCACCAGACCTGCAGACACCCAGACAACATTCATGTACATTAGCAGCCTGTCTTGTCCCACTGTGTCCACTCCCCTCCTCCCAAAACACTCAAACGTTCCCAGACACCCACCCAACACACATCTACCACACCTCAGCATACTGTACAGGCACCTGCATCCACGTCCAGCACACCTACACCTGTTACAAACACTCCCTCTACCTCCACTCCCAGACCTTCCTCCATGCCCACCCCAACTGCCCCTAAGAAACTTTTCCTGTCCCGTGTTGACCTTTTCGAACCCACTGGCCCACCCCATCTCGTCCCTAAACGTGCCCACCTCCTTGCCCTGTCCGCTCCTTCCACGTCTAACTCCGCCCCAATCCGCCCTTCCCATTCCCATGCCCATTCCCCAATGAGCAAGAGACCCAGTGCTGGCCCTGGTCAATCTGCCACCCCCGGTTCAAGCCTGCACCCCCACAACCAAGGCTAAACCCAAACCCCCACCACTTCACAAATGTAAGCCCAAGCCCCCCCTTCCAAGACGTAAGTACCACCTCCACCACTCCCTGCCACTGTCCCCTGAGGTGCCTGGCTGCCCCATTGATGTCCCTTTATGGTGGAGTACCATGTGCACAAGTGGGAGTCAAGATGGGGCCCTTCAGCCTTTTTATGTTGGACTGGCCAATGGCCTTATTTGAACATTGAAATTTCGAAATGTATTAAAGTTTGAGTGCCCAGTGTTGCTATTGGCACACTCTGGAGACATGGTTCTTTGTTTCATTGTGGGGATATGGTGTGCACATGTGTGTACTTTGGGCAGGTTGTATTGGCCTTGTGTCGGGTAAGTACCTCTTGTTCTGGTGTGTATGGCTTGTGATGGTGTGAGGGGCTGGGGGTGCATTACAGGGTGGGTGGGGTGGGTGGGGAGATATGTTACTGTGCCCTTTCTTCCCTTGTTTAGTAGGTTGCGGTACTTACCGTCATCATCTTCTTTGGTGGTCACGGTCGTGGAGGTATATGGCAAGGAGCAGAACTGGCATGATTTCCAATTCTCTGACCATGTCTGATTCGGCGTGTTGTGTGTGCCTCCGGTGAGTGTTTCCTTTTATTTGGTTCGTGTCCGGCAGGCTTTGTGTGGCGGTGGTTCCCGCTCCCGAACTGACGGCGGTCTTGTGCTTCATTATTTGTTGAGTGGGTGGGGTCTTTCCCTCGGCCTGTGGGCAGTCTCTTCCGTCAATGTCGGCACTCCTCTGCCGGCGGTGAGTGGTTTTCATGCTGGCTGTTTTTCATGTGCTTCATTATTTTGCGTTCCAGACCGCCAGCCTGTTGGCGGTAGTTACCGTCATGTCCGGCAGTGGGGTCTTTCCCGCCATGTCCATAATGACCACCTTGGTCTTGATCGAGTGGGCGATTTTAGTCATGTGGACACTGAACCTGATCCTAGTACTGGGCTTCTTGTCTGTGAGGGAGAGAATGAGTTTCATGTCCTCTGAGTAGGAGAGGACATTGATGTTGTAAGAGCAGATGATGCTGACTAGATAGACCATGTATGCATTGAAGGGGGTAGGGCCTTTGAAGGATCCTTGCAGAACTCCACAGATGTGATTGCAGATGTCTGAAGTGTAAGGCGCCAGGCTGACTGACTGGGGCGTTCGAGTCAGGAAGGAGCAGATCCATTGGAGTGTGTGTCCTTGGAGTCTAATGTCATATATGCGTTGGATGAGGACGGGGTGGGGGACCATGTCAAATGCTGAGGAGTGGTCCAGGAGGATAAGGACTGTTGTGTCTCCTCTGTCCAGAGTAATTCGGATGCCTTTCACATTAATGATGATGGCATTTCCCGTGCTGTAGTTGGGTCTGAAACCAGAGTGAGTAATGTTGAGGAGTTTGTGGTCATTGAGGTATTTGGTGAGGTATCTATTGATGAGTTTCTCTATGACCTTGGTGGGGGAATGGAAGCAATGGGAGGACAGCTGGACATTTCCAGGCATCTGGGAAGGTCGTTTAAAAGGTGGTGGTATTCAGAATGGGCGTGAGCATGGAACTGAGAACTGACAGGCTGCAGTCCTCTGGAGTCGGCATGCTTCGGGCAGAGGGCTGATGAAGCCCCTGAGTGGTTGGTGTTCATGGTGGTAGCAGTTTCTTCTGGGGTGATGATAGACCATGTGGTTACAACTGGCTCTTTGTATAAGATATGGGGGTGTTTTGCGAGGTCTATCAGATCTGGAGAGTTAAAATCCTTCAGAATGCTATTGGTACTGGCATTGATACTGTCCACCAGACAGGCCCTTTTGGTGATCTGGATCATTTGGTGGTAGCGACTCAGGGCGGATTTGAATGTGCTCCGGTGTCTACTGTCCTAAGTCACTCTCCATTTGCGCTCCAGGTGTTTGTTGGGATGTTTATAGGGAAAAGAGCTGTTTAAACAGTTATAGAATCATTTAAGCCCAATTCCAGTAAGTCTCCCCAGGAAATGCCTTCCTTTGAGAAGATATCATTGAGAAACATGATATTTTTTCCACTGCTGGTTTCTTCTCCATAAGCCACAAAGAGCAAAGCCTTTAGAGAATGGAACTATCCAGAGAAATTGATGATAACCAGTTCACGGCTAAAATACTTCCAGTGGATGTACAGGTGCTAAATTTGATGTACGCTGTCCCAGCTGAATCTATGCTTTTGAATTTAGCAGGTAGGATATCCACAGCAGCCGAGTACACAATCCCTAAGGATACATTAGACCGGAAGGTTCATGCAGCACTGAACAAAAGATGCACAGCCTCATTTGTCTTGGAGCTCAGGCATTTATTCAGCATATGTCGAAAAACAATTACAACTCTCTTTTCAGTCTCTCTAGAATGTATGCAAAAAGAACTGGACTGTTCAAGATAGCTTGAGTTGCAGGAACAGCAGGTTAATCTGCTTTTTGATATTTAATCTATACAATCATGTTAGTTCTTTAGTGGTTGCCTGACAACATATATGGGTCTAGGTTATGCTCATTTCTACAAATGTCATGTGGCAGCACTACACTATTGAGAGATGATGTAGGTGATTTTGCTAAGAAGGCATTTGAAACTGTACATTTCTGTTTCAGGGAAAATCTAGGACTCATTTAGACTCATTAATTAAGAGATTCTGGTTATAAATCTGGGTTGCTGAATCTAGAAAGTCTTAAAAATATTTTCAGTGGTTTCACAAGCTTTTATGTCCCAAAGACAGGAAGCAGTAGGGATTATTACTGAGAGAAGGACCCTCCAGGATTTCAAGAGATGTGGTGTTCTTTCTGTCAAGGCCTTTGTGTTTTGCCTGGGCAGAATACAATTAGGCTGGAGTAATCTGCATTAATCTGCAATAATCTGCATTAATCTGGTAATTCTCCATTACTCTTTGATGCTCAATTACCAATAGTAACACAATTATATCTACTCTAGTAGTTAAAAGTAAATTGGGGAAAGAAATCCTACAGCGAGAGCATATTTAGCAACTGTGAGTGGCTGCTCCTACTGCTGTTCATGCTCTGTTGAATTACCGCTATTTTCTCAGTGAAAAATGGCAGGATGCATTTTGAGCTAAGAAACTAGCACTAAATGCTGGGAGTAAATTGGGGAAAATCCTACCCCAAATGCACATTCAGCAAGTGACATCCGATTGCTGCATACAATGTGTTAGACTTGGGTGAAGATTAAACTCTTTTATGAATGTTGGGGATTATACTTCATGGAAGACCAGATGGCTTTGTGTAATCGTAACATAACTTTCCCAAGTATTGCCTTTGCTTTTCAAATTCATTGTTATAAGATGTGTTAGTCCAGATCTTTCACTAAAACTAGCTGTTTTGATTTGGCAGTTTCTGTAGGATCGTTACCTGGCTTTTTCCCTTCACCTTTCTGTTTTTTTAACCGTTTTTTGTTGGCTTTTTGGACTCTTAGAACTTTACCACTATTAACCAATACTAAAGTGCTTTTACGCTCTCCTCTGAACATGGTAGCATTGGCTTACACCCAATAAGCACATTTAATTTGCTTGTACAGCCCTAGTAAAGTGGAACTACATGTACCCAGGGCATGTAAATTAAATGCTACTTTGTGGACCTGCAACATTTATTGTGCCACCCACTTAAGATTCAGACTGCCATGACGAACTGGCAAAATACATTTTCTGTCAGACCCAAACCTTCCTTTTTAATACATATAAATCACCCCTAGGATAGGCCCTGTAAATTCCAGAGGGCGAGGTGCAGTGTATTTAAAAAAGTTGGACATGTACTTTTAAGTTTTACATATCCTGGTAGTGAAAAGCTCTTATGTTAATTTTTCACTACTGAAAGGCCTACCTCTCCAATAGGATAACATTGGAGTTACCTTATTACATTCCATAAGCTGTAACCTCCGTTTGGGATTACATTCCATAAACTGTAACTTCCGTTTGGGAGCAGGTAGACAGTTCAAGACTGGTGTCTAAACAAATTGTAATTAAAAGCCCTCTTTAGTCACTGAAATGCTACTTTTAGAAAGTTGCGATTTTCTTGCTCCAGCCATTTGGTGCCCACAGACTGTTTCTGGGTCACAAGACTAGGTGTATCTGGCAATTGGTCCTTCTGTATTGCTCCCAGACAGTGAGACAAAGGGAATCTAGGTGCTGGCAGGATGGACCACTCTCAGTTAACGAAGGGGAGGAGCTGTTAACTACCACACTTGAACTACACAAAGGCTCCTCCTGAGCACTCTCAAAAAGAGTTTGACAGTGGTCTTTTGTGACCCCAGAAAATCTGGGGCCATGACAGGGAGTAGAGGATTGTCTGGAACCTCAAGCAGTCGGAAACCCTCTAGGAGCTTCCTATACTTCAAAGTAGGCACCAGGTATAAACGTTGGACCCTTACACCCTACCCTTCTGGACTTGTGCAAGACTCTGTCAGGAAGGACTGCTGTGCTGCTGAAAGGACTGCCACTCTGCTGGACTGCTGACCTGAGGACTGCTGCCCTGCTGTGCTGAACTACTGCTCTTTTGCCTGGGTGAGAAGGATTGGAACTGCAACCTGTATCCAGGCCCACCAGAGTGAGTTTAAGGGTTAGTCTCTTGTAACCAGCACATGGACTCTGCAACTGTGAGCCCTATCCTGCCAAGTAATGCCACCTGAGTCCTGGGCTCTTGCAAGTGAGCCTGAAGATGCTCTGCCAGCCTATCTGTGGAACCAGCAAAACTGATGCAGCTCCTCTTCTGTGTGATGCAGCCTTGAGCAGAACCAATGCATTGTTTCTGCTTTGTGGACTTTCCCAGTGCCAGGACTTTGAGTCGTCCTCACGGCCCACAGCCTTATCCGAGCCACCACTGTGAGATGCATGCCAGATGCAGGACCTAACATCACAAGCACCTTGTTGACTGCATCCTCAATGATGACGCAGGACTCCACAATGCAAGCCTCGTAACTTCTTTGGAACCAGTCGGTGCACAACTCATCCTTGATGCAGGACTTCACATCTCAAGACCCCTCATGTACAGTCACCTCAACAATGATGCAGGACCTCGCATCACAGCCTTGCAGATCCCCAGAACTGAGTCTGTGCAAATCTTATTGACCAGGACCACGCATTGCTTCACCTGTGCAACACATCCTTGATTCAGGAACTCGCAGCGCTCCGCAATTATTTAAGGTACTCTTGTTCAGCAGCCCAAACTGGCTCCCTTTAGCCAGGCCTTGCTCCACTGCAGTTGGCCTGAACTTGTATCGTTGTCAGGTGTGACCAGATATCCATGCTTTTTGGCACTTAATTCATTGAAATATTTAAAATTGCACATCTCCGGTTCTAATGATTGGATTTTTGTCATTTTGGTCTTGTTTAACTGTTTAAAATGTAGTCTGTATTTCTAATTGGAACTATGATTCTTCCTGTGTTGTGTCTTCACCTTATTACTGTTTGCAGTGTTGCACACATACTTTGTACATTTCCTATAAGATAACCTTGACTGCTCTTGTATGCACTGGTTAATTTGGGGTTTAATGAAACTTCACTCTTGTGATAGTGGTTGCTGCTTTTTCTCCCTCCCCCACAATCAGTAATCCAACCTTTTACATTCACCAAGACAACAAATACCAGAAAATACTAATTTATTAAAGGTACAAATTGAACAGTGGTCAGTGACATGGGGCTAGATGGAGCAATATCAGAAATTGCGACTCTCAAATTGCGAGTCTGAGCGACTCGCAATTTGAGAGTCGCAAATGCGGATGCAGGATGGTGTCCCTGACACCATCTGCGAATCGGAAAGGGGTCACAAAGACCCACCTCATTAATATTAACGAGGTGGGTCGCAATTTGCGACCCCCTTCCGATTCACACCACTCACAGGAGGGATGGTGGCCTGCTGGGGACATCAGACCACCATGTCTGTGACTGCTTTTTTAATAAAGCAGTTGTTTTTTTTTGTATTGCAGCCCGTTTTCCTTTTAAGGAAAACAAGTTGTAATACACTCGAAAAAATTAAACATTTCTTTTTAATTTTTTCACAGCCATTCACAAAGGGGAAGGGGTCCCATGGGGACCCCTTCCCTTTTGCGAATGGGTTAGCACCCATTTGAAATGGGTGCTAACTGCGAATTGCTTTGCAACCACGTTCGCGGTCACAAAGCAATTCTACATCGCGATGCGAATCGCAAATAGGAAGGGGCACACCCCTTCCTATTTGCGAGTCGCATTCCCATTTTGCGAGTCGGTAACCAGGTTACCGACTCGCAAAATGGGAATGAGCATCGTGATGTGCTTTTTGCATGGCGCAAACAGCGCAATTCGCTGTTTGCACCATGCAAAACGTTTTCTACATCTGGCCCATGGAGTCTTCTTGTAAACATAGGGACATATTTACTATTGTTTAACGCAACACAAGGCAGAAAACAAAGTTGTTGCACTGTGTTGCTTGAAACACAGAGAGCACAAACGTGCCATGTCTACTATGCTTCTTCCTATCACTGGCACATTTTGTGCTGCCTAGCACAAATGCATGCATCATCATGGTACAATGGTGCCTGCGTTATAGGCAGGAGTGTTTTTGTACAGAAGAAGAACCTTTCTGCACAAAAACAAGACATTTTACTCTTTTTCCATAAAAAAACCAGAATGTATCCCGCAGAGAAAGAGGAGAAATAAAGTTATTTCTCCTCCTTACAGCTCATTTAAGCCTCTCAGCATCTTTTGCACAGGTTCTTGTCACAATCCCAGGTATACTACCTTTAGTAAATCTGGCATGGGGTCAAATTCCTTGGGTGGTTGCACATGCTCCACCCATCAAATGTCTACCACTAAATGTATTCATAAAATCACACAAATAGCTCCTTAAATGGCTTTCTTACAGAAGCCTATGTGTTGTCCATGTGTCACCCTGTGGCGTCTTGCATGACACAAAGACAACCCAAAGTCTTAGTAAATCTGGGCCCTAGTCAATACCTTAACTTACACTACCGGCACATTTATGATTATTTCACGCAATGTGGTGCAGTAAAGGAACTTGCTGCACTATGTTGCATAAAATGGAGGGCAAAGAAATGCTCTGTACTTACATGTTTACACATTTGGATCAACGGGTGGATGCAAAGGAATGCCCATGGTCCACCCATACCCTGCCCCCCAGCTGAGTGGCAAATATAGGAATTTTGCTGTCATACTCACTAGAAGACTTGGAGTTCTTATTTATACCCTCATTCATCCAGACCAGTAGGGTCTTATCTCCAGCACAACGTTATACAAGTTAACACATTTAAGGGTAGGATCAATAGGAATGGTAGTAGCAAATAGCAAACAGCTAGCAATAGCTACATTGGATACCACAAAAGCTTAAAGCAATAGGGTTAATATGGATATATCTAATCAGGCTAAACGCACTACCAAAAGAATAACAAGTTTCTATAACCTGCAGAGTGCCCAAATTCTGGTAGATGGTTGGCTATATAACAAATTTAATATTGCCAGAGCGATGAGACTAAGATGATCTTTATCTCATCTACTTAATTAGGAACAACAAAAATATCAGGACCTGGCAACTATTATTGCACTATATGCAGATGACACAATTCTATAAACTGCGGACCAAGTTAGATCGTTTCCATAGTTGAAAAAGATTTTGGTAAACTTCTGGACAACAATCTAACAAATCCAAAACTGAGATAATGACAAGGAACATTAAGAATGAGAAAATGTTATTCTAAGCTAAGAGTCGGAAGAGATGCCAGTGATTAACTTGAGCAAGATGGGCAAAGAGACATTTAGGCTGTTGAATAAATGGAAGAACCTACTACAAACAATTTACAATTGGGTTAACTTTTAAAAAATGTTGATCATCCCCAAGATAACCTCCCTATTCAATACCATCCCCCCAGCATGTCCTAGAGGAAAAGATATATTTTACCCAGGGAAAATTACCAGTTTTATCTGGGCATACAAATGGTTAAGACTATCCTGGAAGACGTTAATGAGGAAACTAGATAAAGGTGGATTAGTGCTGTCTGGTCTGTAACTTGTTACACCTTCCAATTTAAAAATTGCATAATTATGTTTACTGTGCCTGATAACACACTCAGAGGTAAAATATTCTTATGAATGCTAAGAGATGTGGAACAGATGAAATTCCTATCTATATTTGGTGCCCTGATTTGTTATGAAGAAAGTTTATTTGAAAGTGCAAGAGCTAGTTTAGGTCTGTGGGATAATATGTGGTGGAAAATCTGCACCCTCTGTTGTACTGACTTTACATCAGTCTGAGACTTCCCAGGCATCCCTTCATAAATAGAAGTGAAGTTGTGCCTCCCATTGAAGAAAGCAGTTAAGAGTGTTTGGGGTCAACTTCTGGCACGGTCCTGCTTGATAACCTGCAATATTAAATTGCAAATCATAGAGGAAACAATTTCCAGGTTTAAATACTTAAAGATGGCATCTTGGTGGGCTAAAACAACTGGGGTGGGGAAGACTATTGGGAATATGAAGAATTGATCGAAGAAGATGTAATACCATAAAATAAATCTCAATATGGTTACTCTAAGCAGAAGGCAGCCAAGTAAAGTAGGTGTATCATGATTGAGAAGGAATCTTGCTGATGACAGAACTGGAGAAACGGTGGCAAGTATCTTTGAATACTCTTTACACCATGGCTAAGCTTGATGCCCTAGTAGGATACATTTTTTGCCTTACATAGGGTGTATTGTTCACCTCAAAAGCCGTGTAGATTCACTGGGAAAGATGCCCCAGCACATAAGAAATGCAACTCATCAGAGGCAGACAGCCATCACATGTTCATACGTTTTGCGGAGTTAACGAGGCTTTGGGTAGAAGCCAACAGTATACTGTTTTCTACAATCTGAAAAGAGATTAAGGTGTTGCTTAATACTGTTTAGAATTCAAGCCCTTCATAATATAGATATTTTATCATCACAGCAGAAACATTGCTTTTGTTTGGATCATTTGACTGGAAGGGAAATACATTTTTACAAACTAGCTGACCGCAACTCCCCAACCTGTGCATTTAAAGGAACGGTTTTGACCAATCAGACTAGTTGTATTGGTTTACAATGTAACCGTGAAAGCTCAAACTGTATTTGTCAAATGTACTGCTACCACTACACTATATTAATTGCTGAGTTATTCCAAATTCCTCTGCTGTCAAGGAAAGGATCAGCAAACATCTCACTCAGATTACTAAAGTTGATCCAAACCGTCTGCGCCACAGTTAACTAAGATATTTGATGGTGACATGTGGATTAAAAAACATGATCTTCCATTAATGTGGTTGGTGTTGGACTGCCCGTGTTTCTAACTTCCCAACTTTAATATTTCAAAGAATGAATTGATGGAGTGGTGTTGCCACTTTGAAATTATACAAATTTCGAGCAGTTACAGACTTTGTGAAAAATGTAACAATTTGCCACAACTTTCTTAAAAATAATTCCAAATATCACAAATGATTGTCCCATACTCCTAACATTTGCATGTAAATCCTAAGAGATTTTGACGACTTTTACTGGCACAGTGTGCTGATGAAAGCATCATTTGCATTAACATTTCAGAAAACAATTCATGGGAATAAAACCCAATGTCTCTTCTCAAATCATCTGTAAATCCTTTCTCCATCAATTTTAACTGCTCCTCACGTTTTCAAATCAGCACTTTCTACACATTTAGGGCAAATAACTTAAACACTATAACTAGTAAACAACAAGAATACAAACTGAGAAACCAGCAATCTACTCAGGCAGAAGATAAACTAGAAATGTGAGATTTACTGTGAAAGAGGGCCCTACTTATCTTGCTTGCATTAGGAGCCACAGCAAATTTGCAATACTGTGATCACCCCTTGTAAAAAGGAGTATGAAAAGTCAATTTTCAAGTTGCCTAGCTGGATTGTTTGGTTTAAAATTATGACCAACTTCTGAACTAATTCTAAGAGGTCATCTATGAAGAAAATAAAGCTATTCTAATGTGTTGTCCATTATGAGTGAAGATTTTCTCTTGGATCCCTAATTGGTTACACATTTTATACTTTTTTGTAAAATGTTGCTGTGGTTGAGATGCAGGAGTTATCTAAATGCAGGGAGATGGAAGTCTCCATGATGCTGTGGCAATACACAATATCGTACAGTATTGAGGACTGGATAAAGGCAGCACATCTGGAGGTAGATCGGGTGTTGAAGTGTTGCTCATTAAAAGCAGATAGGTGCTGTGGAAGTGTTGAGAATGAGAGTGGAGGGAGGGTTGATTTAGGAAAAGGACTACGTTTTTCCAAGGGTGAGGATGTTGCCAATGATGGGAGGAGAGGACAGACAGTGTCAAATGCTATATACATTATGGAAATCTGAAAAATTTCTTCACGTCCTCTAATGTACTCTTATGTAGTGATTGTCCAACAGAACAGGGATATGAATTTGGATACAAACCTTATTAAAATATATGTCCACAACAGATAAATTTAATCACAGAAGCTCAAGTTGACCTGTATCCTGCACATGCATTTGATGGGGGTATATTATTCCATAAAGAGGTTTCTATGGATTCAGAAGGTGCAGCAGGAAGTCGTTCAGTGCAGCAAACTACTCTTAACAGAATGACAAAAATTAGTTTTCTCAGTGCAGCAGGTTTTACCTCTGGTCTTAGCTTTACTGACACGCCAACTCTAGGATTAGGGAGAGGTGGATTTAGGCAGCATTAATGTGTCTGAGTTACACAGCTATAAACTGCACCAACTTTCATAGAAACACCTTATTTACAATGAACATCAACATTTTCAGAGATCTCAAGCTTTTCAGGAAAATATTTTCTTGACAAAACATTTTGGCATAAGGTGTGATCCTAATGGTATTTTTCTGCCAGAGAAAGTAGACTTAGAATAGAAACCATGACAACCAACATCCGCACTGACATATGCGTGAATCAAAAAAACAATTGTTTTACAAATCATTGGCAGTAATCCATGTATGATTTGAAAACATAAGCCATGCATTCAGAGCAGAAACATATATTATTCTGTATCTGTTACTGTAGCAACCACTTGTCTATGCCTGTAAAAAAAACTAATTAATTTAAGAGAATTTAATGGAAGGCTGGGATAACAAATTCTCAAATTTGTTACCAAAACAGATAAAGGAGGAAGATCGCTTCTAGTTTGCTGCATGGTGAAACAGTATTCACATAGTATCCACTTGACAGGGCTCACACCTAATGTCGTTAGGGGGTGCAATGGGGCGCAAGAAAAGTGGAGCATTATCTACGATGCACCACTTTCTTGTAATTATGCCCCTCGGTGTTTCTAGTTTGAGAGATGATTTAGATCATACATTTTTGTTTCATCCAGATATTGTAGGTTTATTTGCTAAGTATGTCGTGTTTAATCTTAGAGCCTTAAAGAAGATGCAAGTTGTTTCAAAGTATATCAAAGTATATCTGGCTGCTAATAGCAGCCATTTGAGTGAATACTAGAATTATGCATTCATTCTTCCAGGTGTTAGGAATGTATTTGGCAGGACCTTGTAGTATAGCTTTCAGTGGAGCAAAGCTCTTGTGGATTCCTGCATTCAAGGTGCTAATTGACCAGTGCCTTACGAGATTAAATATGAAGGGTTTGGCCACTCTCAGTAAATGTAGGTGAAAATAATCTAGTTTAAGACCTTTCCGACTCGTAACAGGGCTTTTGCGACACTGTCCAAATCGCAAATAGAAGAATGTTTGAAAGGGGCCTACTCATTCTATTTGCAATTTGAAGAGGAATGTAGAAATGGTTTGTGACCATATCTGTAGTCACAAACCATTGATCAGGTATTGACAACTCAAAGGGGGTGGTATCTAATTTGTAAAAAGATTGCTGTCCACATGGGACATCTTTCTTTATGGAAATTGTGATGGTGGCCTGTGGGAAGAAGCCGTTGCATTGTCTACCGAATATCTTCCAAAAATGGAAAGTCGTTATTTTGTTTTAATTAGTGCTTGTTCTTTTAATGGACTTGGGCTGCTCTAAAATGCAACCATTTCTTATTTGGGAATGCAAATTCAGGGACACAGGTTTCCTGTCTTTTGTTTCCTTGAATGTTCAGGCAATTACAGGGGGTCACAAACTGCAACTTGCCTAATTAATATTTATTCCGATTTAAGCCCCCATGCAAATGCAGTATTTGTGATGTGATCTAACTGTACATAGGTTGCATTACACTGACCAATTGTGCTCCCACTTGCAAACAGGACGATGTGAAGATTGCACATCACTTGTTCGTGAATGGGAATAGTAAAATGGGATCTTAGTTAATTATTGGATATATATAATGGATCTATATAATGTGTGTAGGAAGGTAGCCTCTGTCCAGCCTTGTTACCCCCACTTTTGGCATGTTTGTGAGTATATGTCAGGGTGTTTTTATTGTCTCACTGGGATCCTGCTAGCCAGGGCCCGGTGCTCATACAGAAAACCCTATGTTTCCAGTGTGTTTGATATGTGTCACTGGGATCCTGCTAGCCAGGACCCCAGTGCTCATAAGTTTGTAGCCTATATGTGTTCCCTGTGTGGTGCCTAACTGTATCACTGAGGCTCTGCTAACCAGAACCTCAGTGTTTATGCTCTCTCTGCTTTTAAAATTGTCACCGCAGGCTAGTGACTAATTTTACCAATTCTCATTGGCACACTGGAACACCCTCATAATTCCCTTGTATATGGCACCTAGGTACCCAGGGTATTGGGGTTCCAGGAGATCCATATGGGCTGCAGGATTTCTTTTGCCACCCATAGGGAGCTAACACAATTCTTACACAGGACTGCCACTGCAGCCTGAGTGAAATAGCATCCATGTTATTTCACAGCCATTTTACACTGCACATAAGTAACTTATAAGTCACCTATATGTCTAACCCTCACTTGGTGAAGGTTAGGTGCAAAGTTACTTAGTGTGTGGGCACCCTGGCACTAGCCAAGGTGCCCCCACATTGTTCAGGGCAAATTACCCGGAATTTGTGAGTGCGGGGACACCATTACACGCCTGCACTACATATAGGTCAATACCTAGATGTAGCGTCACAATGGTAACTCCGAACATGGCCATGTAACATGTCTAGGGTCATGGAATTGTCCCCCCAATAGCATTCTGGTATTGGGGGGACAATTCCATGCATCCCCGGGTCTCTAGAACAGAACCTGGGTACTGTCAAACTGCCTTTCCGGGGTTTCCACTGCAGCTGCTGCCAACCCCTCGACAGGTTTCTGACCCCCTGGGGCCTGGGCAGCCCAGTCCCAGGAAGGCAGAACAAAGGATTTCCTCTGAGAGAGGGTGTTACATCCTCTACCTTTGGAAATAGGTGTGAAGGGCTGGGGAGGAGTAGCCTCCCCCAGCCTCTGGAAATGCTTTGATGGGCACAGATGGTGCCCATCTCTGCATAAGCCAGTCTACAGTTCTGGGACCCCCCAGCCCTGCTCTGGCGTGAAACTGGACAACGGAAACGGGAGTGACCACTCCCCTGACCAGCACCTCCCAGGGGAGGTGCCCAGAGCTCCTCCAGTGTGTCCCAGATCTCTGCCATCTTGGATTCAGAGGTGTTGGGGCACAATGGACAGCTCTGAGGTGCCAGTGCCAGCGGGAGACATCAGAGACCCCATCTGATAGGTGCTTACCTCTTTCAGTAGCCAAGCCTCCTTTCTCAGTAGCCAAACCTCCTTTTTTGGCCATTTAGGGTCTCTCCTCTGGGCTATTCCTCAGATAACGAATGCAAGAGCTCACCAGAGTTCCTCTGCACTTCCCTCTTCCACTTCTGCCAAGGATCGACCGCTGACTGCGCCAGGACGCCTGCAAAACTGCAACAAAGTAGCAAGACGACTACCAGCAACATTGTAGCGCCTCATCCTGACGGCTTTCTCGACTGTTTCCTGGTGGTGCATGCTCTGAGGGCTGTCTGCCTTCACCCTGCACTGGAAGCCAAGAAGAAATCTCCCGTGGGGCGACGGAATCTTCCCCCTGCCAACACAGGCACCAAACGTCTGCATCACCAGTCTTCTAGGTCCCCTCTCATCCTGACAAGCATGGTCCCTGGAACACAGGAGCTGGATCCAAGTGTCTCCCACAGTCCAGTGGCCCTTCTATCCAAATTTGGTAGTGGTAAGTCCTTGCCTCCCCACGCCAGACAGTAATCCTGTGTACTGCGTGATCTGCAGTTACTCCGGCTTCTGTGCACTTCTTCAAGGATTCTTTTGTGCACAGCCTAGCCTGGGTCCCCAGCACTCCGTCCTGCATTCCCCAACTCGCTGAGTTGGACTCCGACGTCGTGGGACCCTCCTTTGTGACTCTGAGTCAACCGCTGTCCTCAGATCTTCTAAGTGCCTGTCCCGGTACTTCTGCGGGTGCTGCCTGCTTCTGCGGGGACTCTCTGAGTTGCTGAGCGCCTCCTCTGTCTCCTCCTCCAAGGGGCGACATCTTGGTCCTTCCTGGTCTCCAGCAGCACCCAAAATCCTCAACCGCGACTCTTGCAGCTAGCAAGGCTTTTTTGTGGTATTTCTGCATGGAAACCCTTCTGCAACCTCCAGCATGCCATGGGACATCTTCTCACCAAAGGGGTAGTTCCTGGCACCTTCCGAATCTTCGGCTTCTTCCACCCGGAGGCAGCCCTTTTGCATCTTCATCCAGGGTTTAGTGGGCTCCTTTCCTCCTGGACACTTGCGTGACTCTTGGACTTGGGCCCCTTTCTTTACAGGTCCTCAGGTCCAGGAATCCATCTTCAGTGTTTTGCTGGTGTTTGTGGTTCTTGCAGAATCCCCTATCTCGACTATACTGTGTTTCTGGGGTAGTAGGGTAACTTTACTCCTACTTTTCAGGGTCTTGGGGTGGGGTATCTTGGACACCCTTACTGTTTTCTTACAGTTCCAGCGACCCTCTACAACCTACCTTAGGCCTGGGGTCCACTCGTGATTCGCATTCCACTTTTGGAGTATAAGGTTTGTGTTGTCCCTAGGCCTATTCCTACCTATTGTATTCTATTGTGATTCTACATTGTTTGCACTACTTTTCTTACTGTTACTTACCTGTTTTGGGTTTGTGTACATATAATTTGTGTATATTACGTACCTCCTAAGTGAGGGAATCCTCTGAGATACTTTGCCATATTGTCACTAAAATAAAGTACCTTTATTTTTAGTAACTCTGAGTATTGTGTTTTCTTATGATATTGTGCTATATGATATAAGTGGTATGGTAGGAGCTTTGCATGTCTCCTAGTTCAGCCTAAGCTGCTTTGCTATAGCTAACTCTATAAGCCTAAGCTGCTAGAAACGCCTCTATTCTACTAATAAGGGATAACTGGACCTGGCACAATGTGTAAGTACCACAAGGTACCCACTATACGCCAGGCCAGCCTCCTACAATGTGTTTAAATGGATGGTGATTATTTCCTGTATCTTGGTGTTAAAGGGAGTGAGCAGGGTCCAGTTGTTTCTTTGCAGCTGTGACTAATTGGTTTTCCTTAATATCTCCTCTAAGATTCATTCTTTTTAATAACATAATTAGCCTGATTTGACCAAATGTCTTTGATGAGCGTGGGACTGCTGAATTTGGGTGAGATTTGGATTTTAATTATGTCAAGTAATTTCTTTGGTTGTTTTGTAGCTATGCTAGCTTCTTTGATCATATTAGGTTTGTATGTCTTCCTTGATGTGTTGAGTATCAATTTCATTACATTTTGGCACTGATTGTTGGTAACTGTGGGATCCAGGTGGAGTAACATTTTCCCTTTGCATCTGACATTTGGTGAGTACCATCTATATGAGTTTTTGTGTTTTGGAGAAAGGTCACCAGTTATTTCAGCTCAGGTGGAGTAATGTGATTGACTAGAAACTTTTGTCATCTTTATTAACGTTATTTATTCATTGATAGATTCTATGGAAGACAAGCCAATACCTGTCCTGGTGCTAGATTAGATATTCTTGAAAAGAGCACAAGTCAGAAACACTGTTAAAGATTACTGCCAAGAAAGCCATGCCTTATGGTGTTTTTTTTTTTTAATTTGAAAAAGGTGGTCAGCACTCAAATGGTGTGGGCAGGAGATTCCAATTCTAAGAAGCAAGCGATGAGAAAGAACAACACCTGAATTTAGTGATGGATCTATGGAAAACCATAAGTGAGAGATTGCAATATGGGTTGGCAATGTTTGAGTCTTTTTTTAAAGGTTTTCAGGGCCAGGGAGGATGGAAGGTAGTGTTTGCAAATGGCATAATTGTAAATAGAGAACATTGTTTATATGGTAATAGTGAAGGTCCTTGAGTACTTGGAAATATTAGATTTGTCTGGTAAGTTCTAAATTAGTCTTTCTGCTGAGTTTTGAATCAATTGCAGTATGAAAGTTAGTCTTGCATACCACAGTAATGAGCAATGTGGTAGACTAGGTAGAATAGTGAGACCGTGGGTCACAGATTTCTGAATTGGCAACCAGGTAAAAGGTTTCTGCGGCAGTCTAAAGATAGAAAAGCAGCTTGCTGTAATTTTAATAACCTAAGTAGTAATGGAAAGTATTACATCTCCTTCTACCCCAAAAAGACAATGTAAGTTGCTTACTTCTTCTCAGAACGGACATCCCCATTGACGTAAGGTGCATCAGCTACCTAGGAGGCAAAGTCAAGAATCCTAACAACACTTCTAAAACAGTTTTGGGAATTCTGCCACCATAATTACATATCTTAAAAGACAAAATACATGCTAAATATCATAATAGGACATCTCTTTGTGTACAGTGACCAGCAGCGTCACACATTGACAGCCATATTTATGGCGATTGACACAGTAAGTCACCTTGCTACACTGCCTCACTGGAATATATGGAATTCCTGTCCTTTTCCCAGCACTGGGGCACAATGGGCTGCCTAGTGCCAACACAGGCACTCTTGCAAGAGTGCCTCCATTGCATGTAGGATTATTTTTGTGCAGGAAGGGACACCTGAGGATTTTTCCTCTTTCTATGTATGATGCAGACTTGAATGGTCCCTCATTCCCCCCCTCTTACAGGTACTAAAAGTCAAACTTTTGCCCACAATAACATATGACAGTGAAGTATAACGAGGGAGAGATTCAGAAATCCTAAATCATACAGTGAGCAAAGCCTATCGGATGATCTTTAACCTTCCTAAATGTACTTAGTCTGCTCAACTCAGATTGGAGTTCAGCCTACTGGATCAGCCCCTGGCTAGACGAGGTGCACATATAAACTTCTTGATTTTCGAGGCAAACAAAAGAGCAATTTTTAAAGTATCGACTAGGGCTTCTACCATGTGCTCTAAACGCAGCCCCTTGGCTGAAAAATGCGACAAACACAACCTGTCGTCTGTGCGGAGAAGGCACAGAAGATCTCCCACACGTCCTCTGTTCATGTGATCAGCTTGTGTCGGGAAAAAAAACTTTACTGAAGAACAAGTTCAATGAGAGAGGCCTACGTACAAGGAGGCAAGCCATTCTGGTGTGTTTTGCACCTGGGGACCTGCAACTGAACTGCGCTCTAGTGAACTTTCTATCCCAGGTAACACAGAAACAGCGCCTAACACAGCAAGCCATCAACTCTACACACCATTTTTCTCCAACCCTTAACACGGACCCTTAGGTACAAGACCTCTGCTATTGTGACAAACTGGGCTCTTAGCCGTCACATGTGCCTAAGCAACCAACCAGTGGAAAAATTACCAGCCAATGACTACCTAAATTTTAACATTTTAAACAAAAATGTGTCCATTTGTGCTAACTGATTTATGTAATGGCTCTGCTAAGCATTTTATGAAATGGTTTTAGGTAACTATGCAAAGTATCTATCTATCTATGTATGATGCAGCAGCACACATAGAAAGAGACAAAAACTAGCAGAAATAATTATATTTCTCTTCGTTGTGTCTCAATGTGGGAGGCATAAGCTTTTGGCGCATTCTCAGGTCTACCACTTCTGGTAAATTTGGGAATGAGTCAAAATCCATGGATGCTGCTTGGGAACACCCATGCAACACCATGGAAATGCCTCTCTGTTGCAGTGTAATGCAATGCAACAATTTGCACTGTATTGCAATACTCGACATTTATAAGGCCACTAAGGGCCCGCAAGGTGGCATTTGCATGGCTTGATAAATCTCATTTTTCAGTTGCATCACTCTTGCACCACATTCTGCAGCACAAGAGCGATGAAAACAGGCTCATAAATATGCCCCTAACTTTCCAGTCAATATGATGTGGCCAACTCTCAATAGATCTACTTGAAACTTACTTGAACTCACTGCCTCAAAAGTTTTAAAGCTGGGAACCAGATTAACCGGTCCTTCATACTGTTACTTCCTTCAGTGTTGGTTCTCCCATATCAGTTACGTCTTCCCTCATGTCATGATGAACTGCTTGCTCTCTATCTAAAATCAGAGGTGAACAGAGCTCATCGTTTAAAATAACCTTATTCAAGAACCCCAAAACCGATTTCCCAGACATTCTGCAAATGTTTATGGACATTTTTGTTATTTTCTCCAGTTGTAACCACCCATTAATCAACCTTTTAGACAAAATTTCTCTCAAGTTAGTGAAAAATATGTAAAAGGTCACTGTTGGAAATAGCCCTTTCTGCCGGGTCACGCCCAAACATTTTGTCTTTTATCCTCCACTTTTTGCTGTATATTTTTGCTGGCTTAAGGCTCTGAGCACTATACCACTGCTGACCAGTGCTAAATTGCATGTGTTTCTCCCCTAAAAATGGTAACATTGGAGTATACACAATTCACATATTTAATTTATTTATAAGTCCCTTGTAAAGTCGTATACCATATACCCAGGACCTGTAAATTAAAAGCTACTAGTGGGCCTGCAGCACTGATTGTGCCACCCATGTCAGTTGCCCTTGAAGATGTCTCAGACCTGCCATTGCAGAGCCTCTGTGTGCAGTTTTACTGCCACTTCGACTTAGCATTTAAAACTTCTTGCTAAGTCCCCTTTTATTACATATAAGTCACCCTTAAGGTAGGTCCTGGGTAGCCCTAAGTAACCCTAAGTGCAGGGTGATCTGAAAGAAAAAGGTAGGCAATGTAACTTAAATTTCTGTTTTACACAGTCTGGTAGTGACAAACAGCCTAATACGTTTTGACTACTGTGAGGCCTATTCCTTTAATATGCTAGCATGGGGAATTCTTTAATATAATTTTAAGCTGTAATTCCTGACCAGAAAGAAGTAGTCTCATGTTTTATATCTTTGGAATGGTAATGATAAATCCTTTTTACTGGTGAAGTCGGATTTAACCTTTCTATTTTAGAAATGACATTTTTAGAAAGTGGGCATTTCTCTTTAGGTACTGCTCTGTGTACGTCACTGCCTGTCTCCAATACACGGCTGGGCTTGGGTGGGTGACAGCTACATTTGTGCATTCCCTCCAGACAGCCAAAACACAGGACACTCAACTGCATGTGCATTCATATGCATACTGATGGGTCTTCCTGGGCAGGAAGGAAGGACGGGAGGGGCCCATCCTTAAACACTTCAAAGGATAGTGGTCTGACCTGACACAAAGGACTGATTATCCCCCATAGATAGAGTGGCATACAGGACTGGGTTGTAAGGGATCCTTGTGCACTTCAGAGAGTTCCTTTTAAGTCATCTCCTACATAAAAGACACTTTTGGGTACAAGTACTGGGTGTCTGACCCCTCAAAGTTTAGGCATGTAGACTGCTTTTCTATTTGTTGCCCTGCTGCTGGCCGCTCTCTGTCTCTGTTGGAGGAGAGCTGAACTTTGCCTTCTGCCAAAGTGATCTCCAAGGGCTTACTGGCCTGCCCCTGTTCTCGGGGCCATCAAAGACTTCACCTGCCTACTGTTGCCATGGGAATCTGCCACTCCTGATTCCAGCAGTTGTACTATTGCTAAGGACCAGTGTCTGCTGACTCGCCTGTGTGCTCTGGGAAAAGATTAATTTGGATTTTTGTTGTTTGGTCTTATTTTTGCTTTTCTAAACCTGTGTGGAGTCTTTTTGTGGTGTCTTCATTGTTTTACTGTGTGCTGCACAAATGCCTTACACACTGCCTCTTTAGATAAACCTGACTGCTCTGTGCCAAGCTACCAGGGGGTGGACACAGGCTATCTCTTAGTGTATACCAGCTTACACATCTAAAGTGGTGATTCCTGTCTGGCCTGTGTGCATGCTCTAGCCAACCAAGAATCCCTTTTCTATCAACTGCACACACAGGCTGCAATAGCAGCCCAGATGCATGTTTAAAGAGCTACTTGCATGGGTGGCACAATCATTAAATTTACATGGCCTGAGTACATGTAGTAACACTTTAACAGGCAGTTACAAGTAAATTAAATGTGGCAATTGTGTTTAAGCCAGTTTCACCATGTTTATAGGCAGGAGCACCTTAGCACTGGTTAGTAGTGGTAAAGTGTGCAAAGTCTTAAGAGTCAAAACAAACCCGTTCAGAAAACAAGAGGGTGAAGGCAAAACGTTTGGGAATGAAACTGAAAAAACTGGCAAGTCCAACAAAGGCCATCAGGTCTGTTGTTACACTTGAATACATTGTGGTGGCAGCTGATTGGTCCAGATATTATAATGTCTGTACCTTTTATTACAAGCTGAATGCTCATGCTTTTTTCGACCTTTGTCAGAATGCAGTGAAAAAGCATAAAAAGGCCCCCTGATTGTTCCATGAAATGCATATTTCTTAGAGTTAGTGAAAAAAAAATCACAAAGATATTATATTATCTCTGCTGCTTTAATACACACTTTGTAAATGAAAATGTCCCTTACGCCAGGCAAGTTTTAATGCAGGCATGTTTAAATGACCTGGTGTTAATACAACTGGTTCAGTGTATTTATACTGTTCTTTCTTTAGAACAAACCTCACCGGAACTACAATCAACCTGATTGCTATCCAGGAATCAAGGAATAGTTTGTAGTTTTCCTCTTATTCTGAATTTGTTTTCTCTTCCATTTATCATAGGCTTTCTTTAAGAAAGTGGATAATTACTTGGGGTGGGCTGTAACCCACCTCAATGAATAACAATGCTAACTGGCCAGTATCAACCCTAAAGTCACTAAATTCATCTGAATTTAGGGAAAAGTTCAGAATATTAAAGTAAAAAACAATAAACAAAATCCCAAACTGGATTAGAAAGCTAGAGTAAAATAAAAATAAAAAAATGACACCAAAATGTCAAACATCCATTAAGGGGAACTAGAGATTCGATTCTTAAAATTTTTAAGTGAAAATAGTGCTAAGAGCACTAAGCGCCAATGCTAGTCTAGTGGCACACTGGACCTAGGCACGATTTCAGACAGATCATGATTGAGCACGGATCAGATACACCAAGCGGCTTTGTCCCAGTCAAAAAATTTCTGGCTTAACCTTTTTTGTGGAGCACAAGATCATCCAGTCAGGCATGCATTGCTAGTATCCAGGACCAGCTGGTGTAATCAATACAGTATAGTCTTGTTGATCCTAGAACAAATTCTTTGTGGAAGTAGAACCAGATATAACAGTTTAGCAAATCTGCCTTTTCTATATAGTCATGCCAGATTCTTCGGCTTTTTCTGGACCCTATGTTTTGCTGGCTGTAGAACCCTGTCCACTTTACCACTGCTAAACAGTAAGTGCCTATGCTTCCCCTCTAAAACATTTACTAAACATTAGAACTTCCTATTTGGTCAATGTAACTCCTTTATAAGTCCATTGTAAATTATGCTTAAAGTGCATCTAACGCATGTAAGGTTAAATGTTATATGTGGGCTACAGTGTGTATTTACCCCATCGACAAATATGATAAACTATGGCGGTCATTTTCAACATGACGGGATACACCGCCGACAACCGTGCTGACGGTCAACGGAAGACCGCCAGTGGCGGTGGTAGGCACCCCGCCATATAATGACACCTGGAGCAGGAGCCTCAGCCTCACTGCCATTGATGGCGGTGAGGGCTGCCAGACGCCATGCTGGCGGTCGGTGGTGGGGGTAGATGCTGCTCCACTCTCACCGCCAGGTCAGCCAGAAACCTCCACGCATATAATGATGCAGTCATAGGCGTGGCGGTGTATGGAGATGCGGCGATGCCGGTGGAGGAGCATCCTAGGAGCCCGTTCCCTCCCGGAGCAGCACCACGGAGCGGTAAGTGCTGCCCGAGAGGGAACGGGGTGAGGGGTGTGTGTGTTGAGTGAGTGAGTGCATGTATGGGAGTGTGTGTGTGTGTGTTTGTGGAGGGGGAGATGTGTGTCTGCGTGTATGAATGCGTGTTTGTGTGTCTATATATGAGTGCATATGTATTTGGGGGGTTGGGGCTTGGGGGGCCTAAACGGAGGTGGGGGTTGGTGAGGGCCTACAGGGAGACAGAGTTTCGGATTTCAGGGTTTGGGGGCAGGGGCTGGGGAGGGGGCGTCCAGGGGCTTGGGGGTTGTGGCATGGGCAGGGGCTAGCGTGTCACATACTGGTGACAGGAATGAGTATTCCTGTCACCAGTATGATTTCCGCCAGGGATTACCTGGCGGGGTATCCCACCAGGAAATCCCTGGTGGAAATGGGTTCATTATCCGACCGGCGGTCTAGGCTCCACCTCCGAGTCGACGGTGGCTACCTTCGGCCCAGAGGTCGAATCAGGCCTGACAGTGAGTGGTAGTTAACTGCCTGCTTTGCAACCAGTTAACTACTGTCCTCTTAATATGGTGGTCGTGCATTGCCATGCCGTCGGCGGTAATTACCGCCGGCGGAGCGGCCTTTCCCGACCTGTTCAAAATGACCACCTATATGTCTTCTAAGAGAACCACTGTCCTCTGTCTGGGCTGGACTTTAAATGCACTGCAGTGAGACAAAAGTGCCTTAGCCATGTGAGGAAAAAAAACTTCAGTTATTTCTTCATGAGTCATTCCTAAAGTGTGTCTTGTAAGCCCATTATGGTGGGTATGCCAGTATGAAAATAAGACACACTACATATTGGGGTAGTGTGACCTCAGTTTTCTGACCTAATCAGAGTAGGTTTATGAGTTATTAGAGCTACCCCTACCCAAATAATTAACCAATGTAGAGATACATGCCTGGAGCGACGTAGTACTTCAATAGTGAGTCAGGTGTTATTTTCTGGATGGTTGGGGTCTTGATTGGGGAGGGATTCTTTTATTTGTCTCTTGAAGCTCATGAGGGAGGGATTAGTTCTGGTATGTACTGGGAGGGAGTTCCTGATCTTGGGGGTGTTGCCTGAGACATAGAGAGCTTTTTGTTTAGGTTTTTTGAGTGGGTTGAGAAGAAGTGTGTTGGTGCTACTTAGATTTTTAGTTTGGCCTGCCTTTGTGAGTTTTGACACAAGATAGGCTGGATTGCCAGTGTGTAGAACTTTGTGTGTGAGACAGGCACTTTTGAAAAACGATCTTCAATTGGTAGCCACTTTAGGCTTTTCAGTGAGGGGGAGATGTGTTTGTATTTCTTTGCTCCAGTTACCATCCTTGCCACAGCATTAACGGTGACTCTCATTGGGGCTAAGTGAGAATTCTGGGTGCCTGTGAGAGTGGCGTTCCCATAGTTCAGTGGGGCAGGAGGTGACAATTCGCCACTGTATTGCCTTTTAGTGTTATGGAAGTGCTAGTGCATTCAAATGTGGGGTAGGAAAGGGTGTCTGTTTCTGTCATGGTGATGCTGTTCTTGTGGATGATGGCAACACCAGAACCTTGCCAGATGTCTCTGTCCTTCTTAATGATGGAGAAACCTGGAGGTGCTGGATGGTCAAGGAATGGATACGAATATTCATTTCACCAAGTTTCTGTTATAAATGCAAAGTCAATGTTGTGGTTGAGTCAGCTCTGTTGCATGCTTGGTTGCTTATTGTGCTAATGTGCTTCAGGTATGGGAGTGCCATAGGTATTTCAATGTATTGGGCTTGTGGTCTGAGAAAGCAAGGAGGGTTTAGGTCTCTACCAGTTCCAGTGATCACCTGTATCCTGGAGAAGTGGGTGTCCAGGGGTGTCATATGGTCATATGTTTTCAATAGATCCATCACCCCGCTTAGGGACATCTGGGGGCATGATCTGGGGGTCTGTGATGCTGATAGTTAAGAGGAGTTGTGTGCCAGCTGGTCGCTGGGACAGAGATAAACGTGGGGGGGTTTGGGCCGGCATTGGTGTTAGGTGTAGGTGTTGGCTTAGCGTTCTACGGTGGGTGGGGATGAGATGGAGTCTTGAGAGATAGAGGTAGCCAGAGCAGAAGCAGAGTGTACGTTATAGAAGGAAATGGCGAATGGGTTTCTGGAGTGTCTTGTGGGCGTTTTTTCCTGGGTTGGGACCTGAGGGTCGAGTTGGGCCAATGCTGGATTGTTGTAGGAATGTGGTATGTAGTTGCGTATTATTGGAAATGAGGATTTAAAAGGGCGTAGGTTGGTGTCATTAGCTTGGATCATGACATTTCCGTTTCCGTAGATAGTTATGGTAGCATTGCCTTTGAAATTGGGTGAGTTGGAGAGTGACAGGCTTTGGTTGTAAGGGATGTTGGAGGAATTGGTTCTACGTAGGCAGTTTGCTAGGTTAGTTCTCCATTTTGCCGGGTGGGTAGTGTATAAGATGAGGTTGGTTTTCTCTTACCCTTTAAAAGTCTTATAATAGGGGTCAGCTATGAGTGTTTCGGGATGCTGCTTGAGCAGTCTGTGTTTGAAGTTTTTGGTAGCATTAACTGAGAGGTTAGGGGGGTAGGGGATGAATAAAGTGTTTGGACCCTGGGGTTTTAGGTTGCTAAGTTGTGGATGTGAGAGGGGTTTGTGGTGGTATGCATTTTCTGACACAAGTTTCTTGATCTCTTTAGTTGGTGTGGGGGATTAGCCTGCCTGAAAACGTATATGGAGACACTTCAGGACCTTATGACCTTGAGGATGGGGTCCATTGAAAGAAGACTTAGGGGGTCATTCTGACTCCCGCCGGACGCGGTAACCGCAGGGCCGGCTGGAGCCGCCGAATGATCGCACCGCGGTCAAATGACCGCGGCGGCCATTCTGGCTTTCCCGCTGGGCTGGCGGGCGACCGCCAGAAGGCCGCCCGCCAGCCCAGCGGGAAAGCGCCTTCAACGAGGAAGCCGGCTCCGAATGGAGCCGGCGGAGTTGAAGGCGTGCGACGGGTGCAGTGGCACCCGTCGCGATTTTCAGTGTCTGCATAGCAGACACTGAAAATCTTAGTGGGGCCCTGTTAGGGGGCCCCTGCAGTGCCCATGCCATTGGCATGGGCACTGCAGGGGCCCCCAGAGGCCCCACGACACCTGTTACCGCCAGCCAGGTTCTGGCGGTCAAAACCGCCAGAACCAGGCTGGCGGTAAGGGGGTAGGAATCCCCATGGCGGCGCTGCCTGCAGCGCCGCCATGGAGGATTCCCCAGCGCAGCGGGAAACCGGCGGGACACCGCCGGTTTTCCGTTTCTGACCGCGGCTGTACCGCCGCGGTCAGAATGCCCATGGATGCACCGCCAGCCTGTTGGCGGTGCATCCGCGGTCGTTGGCGCTGGCGGTAGTCTACCGCCAGGGTCAGAATGACCCCCTTAGTATCTGCTGGGAAGCTGCCACAGATGGAGGAGGCAGGGTAAGGGAACCTAAATTAGAACTTATGGCTTTGGTTCATAGGGGCAAGCTAGGAAAAGATGTTTTACTTAACATGACCCTGATCATGTAAAAAGAACTCGTAAAGGAACCGTATGGCTGTGAGGAGTTAGAGTCATAGGTGGCTGACCAATCCAAAATGGCTGCCGCTCTGTGTGATACGGAGTCCGTGTCTTGTTTTTATTGTAAAATTATTGTCAATGGGGAACATCCAAGATGGATGCTTCTCGTGTCAGGCCTCAAAATGTGGACCAATGATTTGACATTTTGTTTAGCATGGCTGGAACAATATTAACTAATATCAAACATTCATCAGATGATTCAGATGACCTTGATGTACCTATCTAAAAAAGATATGGCCTCTTTGAATAGGGGAATTGCCCTTTTTTCACACAGAGAGATTTTAACTTTGAAAATACATCAAGTGGTAGCTATGCATAATATTTCAGTTCCATTTTCTTTCTTGAACCCTTGAGTAAGAAAAAATTGAGAATCTACCAAAGTAAGATTCCACACTCATCCAATGATCCCATGCCTAGCCTTGGACATCTGAGGTTCTTCTGCACATCGAAGAGCGCCACTCAGGATATCAGACAGCCTTCAGCTTTATGCTGCTGTACATATTTGACCTCCTCCACATGGTTTAAGTCCAAAGATAAAATCCTTAAGGAGCAAACCCCCAATTTATATTCCCCTGCAATGACTTGCTGGTTAAATCCACCTGCTCCCTATGCCCTGCTCAAGTTCTATGAAGATACTGTCATAGATTATTTGCCCTCAGTGCTGACTTGCATTTAGTGACCTATGCTATTTATCTTAAACACTTTTAATTATTTATTTTGTTTTTCATTTTTAATAGTTTAAAGTATTTTTACTACACCATGTTATTTTTATTTTAACTGTTTTGTTGTGTTTTACAGGACATACAATGGCAACACATTTCTGAAGTTAGCCTTTGTTGAAGTGCAGGGTACCCAAAATAATCTAATGATGATTTTAGGGCAACCATTTTTCTCTTGTGGTTTCTTCCTCTCAGCTAGGGTGCAATCTGAGTCACATATCAGAGGGTGGAATCTAAGTCACTGCTCATTTCAAGTCTGAACACATTCTACCCAGTCAATCAGAGTCTCTGTAGAATTTGAGGGAGTCCCTAACTTGCTTGTAATCTCTTGTGACCACCACACATAATGGTTGATTTTGGGAACAACCTTTGGTGCTTCCCTGAAGCACCACCTAGAGTTAGACCACCAAAATACTGGTCCGTTAGGAGGCAAGGTCTAGACACCAACCACCTGCTTCTCTTTGCACTGTAATTCAGAAAAGCATAACACCAGTGCTGACAGAAGAAGGATATGGGATTCAATTACACAGGCCATGTTGCATGCTAAGCAGCCCTGCCTGTCTTGAATGACAGCAGCATAAACTGCCCATAATTGATACCTCAACCCCAAAGTGTGGTGTAAAGTGTATAGCCAAGGTAGCCGGAATTATCCTGCAACAGATTTTTAATTGAATATGTGGGAGTGGAACCTTGTACCCCATTATTTAGGACTGTGCCCCAATAATCATGGCACCCCAAAATCATCAAAATATCACCATTTACCTCAGACGATTCCCCACAAGGTTGATCTTGCATTAGAGAACACCCCACCCAACAGCAGTTTAGCAGAATAGCACAGTAAGTCACAAAGACCACTAAATATGTTCTAGATCAAGGAAAAAGTTGAAAATGTTTTATTATAAAATCTCAAATCAAGCGGTACACAGTAAATGACAGAACGGGTTAAAATGCAAACATAATTCAGAATAGATGGGAGTCAATAGATCATTATAAGTCAGAAATGAGCAGCGAAATCAAGAGAAGTTTGTACAGCATCCCTATTAGCACGGAAAGGTCTGCACAAAACCAAGGGGTTTTTACACACAAGTCTTGCATAGAAAATTAGTTAGAAGCATAGATTCAGCATGGCATGATCCATGTAACATTTCTTCTGGCAAATCAGAATGCACCACCTAAATGGCATTATATGTTAGCGCTATGCCATTTTCTAAGTACGCAGGATGCTCATCATTGATAGAGTCTTCAGGAGAAGTTTTGAACCAAACTTGCCACAAATGATAAAAGCTATTCATGATCATGGGAAATGAACTCTACCATGGAAACACAGTGGAAGAAACCTTGAAAGTTACAATGTTTCTAGTAAATTTAATAGGCCTTTGTCTTATTGCTAATCAGAAAACACATAACATCAGTTGTCGCGGAGCCTGGGGGGAGAGAAGATGTACAGGGGTGGTAGGGGTGAATGCAGGAGTGAAGTTAGAAACAGAAGCAGCATCCATTTCAACTAATATGGCATTTTTCAAAAATGTGGCATAACCAAAACACTTTCATAAATAGACTTCTAAGTCTTACATTGAGCTTGTTTTAGCGAAGTACATACTATTTCATAGTTTACGCAAAGCAGTCAACATAAAAATCATTAATACTCAATGTTAATTGTAAATCGAAAAATACAAAACTAAAAAAACTTTAAAAAACTTCATCTAATACATTCAACATTGTTTCAGATATAAATGGCCAAAGGTTTAAAGTAAACATTATATTAGGATGTTGACAAAAATGTTCTCAGTCTTAGTCTTGGGCTTGGCAGAAAGGCTGTGAGATGTAAAACCACAAATAACAAATACTGTATGTTATGGAACCTTTTTTAGCTCATCAAAATAAGTACACAGGTACTGGGGTTTCAAAGATTTCATTTCAAGAAAATCAAGATGTGTCCTCAACAGTAGAATGGGTCATATTGAGAAAACCAACGCTGTATCATGACTACGGTCATGGAACTGTAGATATTTCCATCCGTTTAACCTCTTAGACTTTCAGAGACACCAATAGTGTCTCCATCTCAGTGCTTAATTTGTGGAAAATATAAGTACCAGGGCCCTCATCAGAAGGCCACGTACACTTGCCTCGCCCTTCCCCCTTCAGCGCTGCCAATGACAGTATCAACACAACTACTAACCATCACACTCCTAGAGGTGTGACAATTCTGACTATTCCATTCCCCCAAAGCTTTAAGAATGGCTTTGGCAGAAGGTATGAGTCACTTTTAATGTATATTGAATTAAGAAAGAACAGTTGTTGTGCTTGTCTCTAAATTACACAAACACCACCACCATGTATAGACTGTTATAAGTGCCAGTGGTGAAAATTAAGGCCCATATTTATACTATTTTTGCACCACATTTGCATCATTTTTTTACGCAAAAGCGGCACAAAATTAGAAAATATAATTGTATTTTCTAAGTTTGCACCGCTTTTGCATCAAAAAATGATGCAAATGCGGTGCAAAAAAAGTATAAATATAGGCCTAACTGCTAGTGCTGAGCACCAGAAAACACCGGCTCAAATTAAGCACTGCTCCATCCACAACTTTAAAGACAAACGGAGTAGTTATTCAAAATGATCAATATATGTAGCCCAATGTTGAATCTTTATTCACAAAGACAGACTTTTAAATGTAGAAATAGGGATATATAGGATAAAAGGATATTATGTTGAGTATTATGTGAAAAGCACTAATAATTATACATAGTTATCTGAATAAAATATTAATTTCAGTAGTTCTGAAGAAGCCTTCTGTCACATTAGCAGAAATATGTCGATCTATATAGAAAACCTGAACATTTAATTAATATTCTATTTACTTCTCATCAATCAATCAGTTAGGAATTTGTAAAGCGCACTACTCACTCGTGAGGGTCTCAAGGAGCTGAAGAGTCAATTTGTTTTTTTATGATTACTTCTAGCCACCTCTACTTTAGTAAATAGATATCTTTCCTCATGTTTATTTATAAGTATTAATGCATTTTCTTTACAGTTGTTGTCACACACTTTGTTAAGTAGTTGGCATTCTGTATTTTCGAAAAGGAAATTTTTAAATGATTAGCATTTCTCAAAGAGGGAGACTGGAGTATGTTCGATTTTAAGTGGCAAATGCATCCCTGGTGTCTGGTTTAATTGAATCCACTAAATATTTATTGTACCCTTGCTTCCTTCTCTCTTGCAAGCAATTCACCCTCCCTGCATTACAAAGAGGATCCCTTTCTGAGATGGTGACCATTAAATCCTTTTTTTCTGTCATTTAAAAGGCTACAGAGAGGCCCTCAAATTCTAATCCACTCTTCACAGGAGGTGCAGTCCCGTGAAAACAAAAACATCGGTGTGTTTTAAACTCCATGCAGCAAATTAAATGTCCCTTTCTGATAAAATCAACTTTTTCTGCTAGCATGTATTCAATTTGAAACTCTGATGTTTATTAACAGGCAGCAAGTTCATTCCTTGAGGACTACAAATTCCCTCTTGAAGTGCAGAACTAATAAATGCTTCTTTTTAAGTCCCCTTTGACCGTTTACGTCATCCTAGATAATAAACACTGCCAACCTTACAACCTAAAACAACTCTTTTTACGATGGTCTCCAACTCATTTGCTCCCTGTCACCTTCTGAGCAGTAAAGACACTAGATTGGAATGACCGACCACCTGTAAGTGACAAAATAATTCACAATGGTCTTGAGTCAACAATTATGAGAGCGGAGTCCATAGCTTATTTATTAGTTCTGCGAGTTTATGTGCCTTCAGGGAGCCTCCTCCAGGCCCAATGACGAAATTCTGCTGACTGCCATTGTCTGTGCTTTATTACTCCACATGCAGATACAATGTGCCTGTAATCCATTTTAAAGGGAGCCTATATTGCACAGGATGCTTTATTAAATCGCTTGGGTTCCTGGGGAGAACCAGTTCTTAATCACAACTTGCTTCTCTAAAGTTACAGCTTGTGCCTGTGCCTCACACTTCAGGAGGAGAGGAATGGGCCATCTTTGCATGGAGGATTTTAGCTACAAAAGAAGACTTGTGTTTCCACGCTAATTTCTTGCAAAAAAGTTCATTGCTTCAGCAGTGTTTGCAATTAGATGATCCAGGTGGGGCAACTTAGTTCCCTCTAACAGTGAGTGCAAGGGATAGAGAGGGAAAGAGATATAGGGGCACATCTATAGGAGGCTAGCGCTGCTGTTGCGTTACTGTTTAAGATGCAGCAGTGGCATAAACCTCTCAACCATACCTATGAGGCCACGCAAGGCCACTTTGCCTGGGTTTGAATGGCCTCATAGATATGGAGCAAGTTGCTCTGTTGCCTTACTCTGCGCTAGAGAGGCATTCCTTGGGTGCTGCGGTGGGTTTTCCCATGCAACACCTATGGGTTTTGACATATCCTAACATTTATGAGAGCGTGTAAACCTGAGGATGCGCCTAAACCTTATGCCTCCCAATTTGAGAGGTACCGAGAATAAATAATTTTATTTCACCTCGTGCTTTCCTCGTTCTACGTATGTTGCAGGATGCAGCACACATAGAGAGGGGAAAATGTCTCTCTACACAAACAATCCTGCTGACAACACAGGGACCCTTGCACCATTGTGCAAGGGTACCTGTATTGGCGCAAGGCTGAAAAAAGTCATCAGCAGAGGAAAAAGGACAGGAATTCGCCATATTGCGTAAATACAGTGCATTTCTGCCCTTTCGCTTTGGCGTAGGCCAGAGCAGCAAGGTGACCGCAAACGGTTCTTCAACTCCATATGACATAACAACAGTAGGATAAAAAAAGGAGTAAAACTAAAATCATCCTACCATGCTTGGGGTGGAAAGAGCTGCCAGCACACTGTCCACAGGGGCCTTAGCAGCCCCAGTGAAAATGTGAAAGTGCAGCCCAAGTATCTGTAGTTCTCTCATGCAAGTGTCACACATGCACAAGCTTCTGCTCATATATATTGAAGACCAGGTATTCATGCATGTTCTCTGAAATACATTGACAGACATTTACAACTCTTGGCTACCACCTAATCTGGAGTACTGTTAGACCTGACATGCTTGGTGTGGTTTCCCTCTAACTTTTTGTCTTCAGATCTCCTGTTTTTGCTGACTTCATTTTTGCTGGCCTTAGGACTCTGCACTCTGCACTCTTTACCACTGCTATTCAGTGCTAAAGAGCTGTGCTCGCTCCTTAAAATATGTTGAATTGGCTTATACCCAATTAGCATATTTCATTTACTTGTAAATCCTTAGTTGGGTGGCACTATCTGTGCCCAGGCCTGTAAATTAATTGCTGCTGGTGGGCCTGCAGCACTGATTGTGTCACCTACTTAAGTAGCACTTTAAATATGTTTCATGCCTGCTATTACTGCCTGTGTGTGTGTAGTTTAAACTGCCATTTTTACCTAGAAAAATAAATATTTTACCAAACCCTAACCTTCAGTTTTAATATCTATAAGTCACCCCTAGAGCAGGCATTGAACATCCCGGAGGGCAGGGTGCAGTATATGAAAAAAGTAGGGCACGTACTTTTAGGTTTTACATGTCCTACTAGTGAAAAACTCTTTTTCACTACTGTAAAGACTACTTCTTCCATAAGATAACATTGGAGCTACCTTATTGCATTTTATAAATGTGGTTTCCAAATGGGAATAGGTGCCCAGTTCATGTTTGGTGTCTCTGGCATCCAATTGTAAAACCCTGACTCATGGTGAAGCCAGATTTTAAATGGCAATTATGAAAATGCCACTTTTAGAAAGCTGACATTGTCTTGCCTTAGCGATTTGGTGTCTGGAGCCTGTCTCTGGGTCTTATGAGTGAGGTGTGGTGGGGGTGACAGGTGGGCTTTTTCTATTCCTCCTAGACATTCACATACAATGGGGAGCTTCGGTGTGACCGGATGGGCCATCACTGTCAGGAAGGAAGAGAGGAGCTGGGCTCAGCCCCACCTACACTTAAATAGGCTGTGTCCTGTCTCCACACAGAGGACTGCATGCCCTCTTTAGTTAGTCTGGAGCCAGGACCAGGAAGGCAGAACCCCTATGCACTTCAAAGGCATGCTCCTAAATCCTCTCTCCCTCTCAAAGGCACAACTGGGAATAAATACTGGACCTCCGAGACCAACTCTTCAGTACACTTCTGGACCTGTAGATACTCTGCCAAGAAGAAGGACGGCTGTGCTGCCACAAAGACTGTCACTCTGCTAGACTGCTGTTCTGAATGAACTGCTGTCGTGCTGTGTTAACCTGCTGCCTCCTGCCCTCTTGATTGCAAGGGTGAGAAACACTGGACCTGCATCACTGGAACCCAGAATTCATAGTGACTCCAAAGCAAAGACTAGTTGGCTGGCGCCTTATCTGAATCCTTAGGGACATAAGAGTCTTCCAACAACCTCGTACCTGCCCCTGTACTCTGAGAGTTTCCCAAACCAAATGATAGCACCCCAGTCCTGATCCCTTGGAATTGGGCTTAGGTGCCCTGAATGATTGCCAGTGGCTGAAATTAAGTCAAGCATGCCAATCATCACCTTGTTGTTTTTGTATTACCCTCTGTGGATCGAGCGAAACCAACGCCTCTCCTCTGCTGCGCAGCGCAACCCCCAGCAGAACCAACGCATCTATCTGCTTTTTCGATTTAACCCATCACAAAGACGAGCATCACCACCACAGACTGCATTGCCTTCGGAACCGCCACTGTGCGACGCATCCTCAGTGCAAGTCCTCACATCAATTGTCAATGGTAGCCTCGATGAGGATGCTGGGCTCTGTATCGCATACTTGCAGCTTTTCGGAATCAAAGCATCACTTCGACTGTGCGTTGCATTCCCGATGCTGGTCTTCGCATTGCAAACCCAGTTGATGGATCCTCAATGATGATGCAGGCCCGCCCATCGCAGTTTAGTCATTTCTTGGAACCAATGGATTGCTTCAGCTGCACAACGCATCTTCGGAGGGGATTCCACGATTTAAGATATTGTGTTGATCAAACCTAACTTGACTCCTGTAGCTGGCTAGTGCTCCATCACGGTCTGCCTGAACCTGTGACTTTGTCCCGGTTCGACACAACAAGATAACATCGCTTTGTGCTCTTTGGTCCTATTTTCACTGAAATCTTTAAACTTGAATATCACCAGGTCTGCTAATTGTCATTTAGATTTTTTTAATTCATTAAAATAAGTTCTATTTTCCTAACATGGTGTGTGATTCTTTTTACATGGTGTTTTCACTTTATTACTGTTTAACGTGTTGCACAAATGCTTTGCACATTGCCTCTAAGTGAAGCCTAACTGCTCTGTGCCAAACCAAGGTTGAGCACAGGTTAATTTAGGGTTGGCCTTTGCCTCACCGTGACAAGGATTATGATTGTTGTTTGATCAGGACTCACACCCCAGTATTCCAACAACCCAATTTTTCACAACTGTGATGTGCTATATAAGAAAGTATAAAATAATACATAATTAGCATTGGTATGTCAAGGGTCATAGGTCTACCTAACAATGTAAAAGAAATAACATATGGGGGTATTTACGTGAGAGTTTAATCATTTTATTTCCAAAGTCACTACTTAGGCCAGGACATTTTCTCTCTCCTAATTTTCTCCCTACTCGGTTGGCAGGGTTGCTGTAAAGGTGAAGGAATGCTCAATAAACATTGCAAAACTTTTGCTTTTCAATGGTCTTGCGAGGAGCACTATGGAAGCTGCTATTCACAGCTGTTGAAGGAACAAAATATTGTGTACATGGGTGTGCATGCTTGTAACCTGAAACAAAAACCACAAGCTAGGGTGGGATTAGAAGGAACCAGAGGCTGAAAGTAACCCTAAAGGGGATCATGTTTCCCAGGATGATCACAGTACAAACATCTGCAGTTCTGCTGGTGAGCAAACAGATTATAGGACATTTCAGTGTGATATCTTTCTGGGATCGGGAGCCGGCTGCCTGAACAGGAATGTCATCCCTAGGGTTTCCAGCGCGATGGACATCTCCCCAGTGCAGCAGATCCTTAGATGCTCCTGACATTGACTATGAGACAAAGCTACCCAATCTCCGACAAGCAAAAGCCTGAAAGACAACTTAATTTACAGTATGATAGTGCAATATACAAGTCACCAGAGAAAACAATATGCACTGCCAGGCTGCAGAGCAGCAAGCATTGGGGAAAAGGAACTGCCTCTGATATTAAATTAAATAGGATTGAAGGAGAGGTTTTCTCCCTTTTGTACAAGAAGACTGCAAAATGGCCGAGGACGCTCTAGAAACCTAGTCATTTTTAAGTCATGACTTCAAGTCCTTGAAATGACTAACATTTTTTGTGATCTGGATTTCCTAAGTGAAAGGAAGTACTTTGAAGGAAGATGCACACACTGTGCACAAGCAAAATGCAGTCACTCAAAGTAAATTGAGCCAATGACTAAAGTGGACTGACCTGTTACGTCATGCTGTATTGTGTGATGGGTGGAACCAAAATGTGAATGAAAGTTTAACAAACCAATGTAGTCATAACATACCTCTGTATATGTATATTATTTATGAATTTATGGGGAAAACAATAGCCAGGTAACTGACTGGAAGGCCAGACCTAAAAATGCAATACCACTAGGTTGTAGTGACTTTTTAAGCCAACAGCAAGAAATGGCATTCTGGGACTTGTAGTTTTAATTTTCTTTTTTGATAAACACATTTTTATTGTTTTATAAAGCATAGAAAACTTTAGGTAAAGCAGGTAGGCAAAGCAGTGGACATTTACAGGGTAATACATTTTAGTGACAGACCACCACAGGCGACTGTTTGAACTTGAGTATGGACCAACAATAACGTTCAGCGTAAGTTCCGTTACCGCATTCATGTTTGTATCCTTTATCCATTCTATGATCATACAACCATCCATCCCCCCCAGATTTTCAAAAGTTTCCGGGGGCAGCCTCTAGACTCATATACCACTTTCTCTTGATTTGCGCACCAGTCAACACCCTTCCGCCACTTTCGAACTGATGGGCCCTCAGGGTAGATCCAGGTAACGGCAATGTCTCTTTTGGCGACCAGCATGGCTGTGGCGGCCATGGCTCGTTTTGCTCGTGAACGTCCCATCTCCTCCATCACTCCCAGTAGGGCCAGTTTAGCAGATCTTTGAACCTCCCGCCCCAGGGCGGCTCCGATCTCCCAGAATACCCCACCCCAGAATATCTGTATCACGTGACAGGACCAGACCATATGAAAGAAGTCGGCAGGGCCTCCCCCACACCGTGGGCATTGGGCGGAGGGGCGCAGGCCTGCATGATGCAGTCTGGACAGCGATAGGTAGGCTCCATGTAAGTAGTAAAATTGCACGGTGCGGAGTCTGACCGACACCGCCAACTCCGTGGGCGCCATCAGAGCCTCCCTCCACTCCGATTCCTCTAAGGCTCCCACCCATGACTCCCATTTTATTCTGATGGAGTTCAGGTTCCCAGGAGAGTTGTTAATTAGCATTTCGTATATTTGGGAGACATCCTTCCCCATCAGGTTACCCATGAGTAGTTTTGCCTCAAGGGGGCTAAATTCCGGCAGGGGGCTGGTGGTTGGTAAGTGAACCCTCAAGGCATGTCTGAGCTGAAGGTATTTGAAGAACTGTGTCTAGGCTAGTTGGAAATCTACCTGCATGTCATGGAAAGACTTCATAGTTTCCCCTTTCCACACGTCACCCACCAAGGAGATGCCTAGCCGGTCCCAATCTGCGAATCCCTCTAATGACGCTGTTGCGCTTAGCCATCTCCCTGCCCATAATGGGGTCTGGTGTGTAATAGTGGCTTAAGGCTGCGCGCCATGCCAGGAAGACTGTTCTGGTCACCTCCCCCATGCCCTGGGGGAGGGGCTTCCCATATAGTATTCCTAGGGTATGCGGGAACCCCAGGATCTCAAGTTCCACTCGGTACGCCGGGTCGCCCCACCCCCCATTAAACCAGTCGTGAATCGCTATTAGCTGGGTGGCTAGATAGTACAGGTAGGGGTCTGAGGCCCCCAGGCCTCCGTCATATGTACCTCTCTTACAGTGGTGGGTCGCTACTCGGTGTCTGGCACCTTTCCACAGGAACTGGCACGTGGGATTCACCTTTAATCCCGATGCCTGCTCATAGCGCCGTAGAAGACAAAGGCTGCGTGGGCCCGTTGTATTGGGGTCCTCCATGTACAACAGAACGTCATCGGCGTATAGTGCTATCCTATCCTCTTGGGAGCGACCCCATTTCCACCTGCGGTACACCGGGTCCGTTCTGATCATCTGGGCCAGGGGCTCAATGTCCAAGATAAACAGGAGGGGAGACAAGGGACATCCCTGTTTTGTGCCCCGTTGAACTTCGACCGTTGGGGATAGAGTTCCACTTACCGGCACGCGTGCTGTGGGGTTAGCGTATAGTGTCTGAACCAGACGACAGAATCTCGGACCCAAGCCTGCCCGCTGCAGCACCAGGGAGAGAACGCCCCAATCCACTGAGTCGAAGGCCTTTTCAAAATCTATGAGTAGAAGGGCAAGATCCCTGTGTAATCGGTGGCGTTCGGCCAGGGCCACATGTAGGCAATAGATAGTGTTGAGTGCTGCGAGTGGCCATGAATCCACATTGGTCTGGGTGGATCAGTTGTGGCAAGACCCTTTTTAGGCGGTTAGCGAGGATGGTGGCAAAAAGTTTAACTTCAGTTTTATTGGTCTATAATCAGCGCCGTGTAGTGAGGGAGGTTGGGATTTGGGGAGTACCACAATGGTGGCGGCATCTAGTTCTCGGGGGAAGGATCCACCCTTTTCAACCTCTGCATAGAGTCTTAGCAAATATGGTGTTACGTCTTCTTTGAAGGCTTTATAGTATTCGGCGGGGAACCCGTTGGGTCCCGGTGTTTTTCCGGCGCTCAGAGTCGATATGGCAGTTCCTATTTCTTCTGCGTTGATAGTTTCGTCTAGGATTTGCATTTCCGCTGCGGACAGCTGTGGGAGGGGAACCTCGTCTAGCATACGTTGAGCCTGCTTCAGGTCGACCAGGGCAGACTTTAGATATAGTGCTTGGTAGTACTTAGCAAAGGCATTCGCTATTTCTGGGTGTTTTACCACAGGGTTCCCCTTCCCCGTCATAGATTTCCGGGATTATCCTGGAGGTGTGGTGGCGTGACACCAGCCAATGTAAAATTTTCCTGGATTTGTCCCCCCACCCATAGTCCTTCGCTGTGGTGGCTGTCCACAGATGTTTCGCTGCTTCCAGGGACTGGTCCCGGATCTCTTCCCGGATTAAGATTAGTTGCTGTTCCGTTCTGTCGTTTGGGTCTGTTATGTTTTGGTTTTCAAGCTTCATTGCCCGGAGTTCTAATTGTTCAATGTGTTGGGTTCGTATGTTTTCTTGTCTCCGTATCAAATCTCTGGCTGTGCCCCTTAGTACCGCTTTACCTGCCGCCCACAAAGTACCTGCCGAGGCCACCGACCCATCATTTAGTGCAAAGTAGTCTTGTAGTGCCTGTCGCAGTTGTTCAGTGTAAGACCTATCTTGGAGGTACCACGCGTTTAAGCGCCACATGGGACGAGATTGAGATCGGGTGGGCCCCATGACAAACCGAAGTGGGGCGTGATCAGAGACTCCCCTTGCCAATATCTCAATATGAGAGAGGGCTGTGCAGTCTACGCTTGGGAGCAACACCAGGTTGATTTTGGAATGCGACCCGTGAGCTGCCGAAGTGTGGGAGAATTGTCGCCGTCTTGGGTGCCACACCTGCCAGGCATCGCAGAGCCCCGTTGTGGAAAGCCATCCAGTGATTCCCGCCGCTGCTACTTGTCTATGTACAGAGATCGGACCGGCAACGTCTAGAGTCGGGTCTGGGGTTGCATTGAAGTCGCCCCCTATCATCGTAAGCCCGGGTGGAAGGTCAGCGAGTGGTTTAGTGAGATCATCAAGTGTTCTCCGAACCAGTGGAGGGGGAACATAAACACTGATTATGTTAGTCGTGATTCCTTCGATCTTGCCAGTGATGGCCACGTATCATCCTTGCCGGTCCCTCCGGACTTGGATGTTTGTCAAGGGGAAATTACGGTGTAGTAATATGACTACCCCCGAGATCCGTGCATGAATCCGGCATGATACACCCTGTCGAAGCCCCTGCGGGTCAAAAAGGGGCAAAGGTCCCCCAGGAGGTGCGTCTCCTGTAACAGGAGTATTTCGGGTTTGTGTTGGTGTACACTGCAGTACGTTTAATTTTATCTAGGAGGCCATTAACGTTCCATGAGATCACCTGTGCTTGAGTCATGGTGGGTGGGTGTTTGGAAACGTCTTGTGGTGTCTGTCAGTACTACCTGTCTCTGGGCCTGGGGATAACGGAGGGCCCCTATTTCACCCATGTCGTAGCTAGTGTGGGTCGCACCCAAAACAGTTAAGTCTCTATTGTCCCTGCTCTGTGCCTTGTCTGGAAAGCCTGTATATGTCTGTAGCTTAGGAACCATAACTTTTGCCTTTGAAACTAGGCTAAACCTCCCTTGCCCCCCAACTCCCGCCCCACCCCATACTTCCCCCCAGAAGCATCTGTCGCCCAGGTGTTGCGCCTCCCTTTTGGAACTGGTGAGGCGGAACATCAACAAATAGGGTAGCAGTGGTGGTGGACCCCTCCTTGAAGTCGGATCAAGTTCAAGAACACAATAAACAATGTTGGTCTATTTTCTGATATAGTTGTTATCAGCTTGGCAGAATGGTACTTCTGTCTGGGGATCTCTTCTTGAGATCATAGTACCGGGCTACGAGATAGGTCTGTATCTTCTGGAGATCCGAATCTGGCCTGATTTATGTCTCGGGAGTCTCGGCCTTGGGGGGCCTCCTCTGGCTCCCTGGGTGGCCGCGGACCCTGTGACTCCGTCCGGTGGGTCCCAGGGGGGGAATCCGAACAGAATCCATGGTATGTCCTGCGTCTCCTAGAACGGGTGCGGCGGCATCGATCGGACTGCTGCCCTTTCTGGACGCTCGGCGTTGTTTCTTGCTGGAGTTGAGATCCGTCTCTGTAGGGACCCAATGGGACCTCTTCTGTCAACCAGGTCCATGCCGTAGCTGGCCGATCAAAAAAGTAAGTTTTGTTGCTGTGGACCACCCGGAGTCGTGCTGGAAAAAGGAGGCGATATTGAATGTTCATCGATCTCAATTTCTGCTTCACCTCTGTGAACGAGCGGCGTTGTTGCTGCACCTCCCTTGTGTAGTCGGGGAAGAGGAGGACCTTTGCCCTGTCACTGACAAGATCCCCCCTCGAGCGTGCCTCCTGTAGCACTGGTCCCTGTCTTTGAAATTGAAGAGACGAAGTATCACTGATCTGGGCGGGGAACCTGGTGGGGGCCTTGCCTGAAGGGCCCCGTGGGCTCGCTCAATTGCAAACCATGATGTGAGACGATTCGCCGGCATCCAGGAGCCGAACCAGTCTTCCAGGTACTTGGCCAGAGACGGTTCTACTGCGGTTTCAGGCAGGCCCACCATGCGGAGGTTTTTACGCCTCAACCTGTTTTCCACGTCCTCCGCTCTCCAGTGTAGTTCTGAAGTGCGGGTGGTCAGTGCGGAGACTTGGGCCTTAAGAGCGGTCATGTCGTCCTCCATTGTGGAAATTCTGGATTCAGTTTCGGTAATTCGAGCTGTAGCATTGAGGAGGTCCTGCCGAATCAAGGCTACGTCCACTCTCACCTCTCCTATTTTCGTTTCAACAGCCACTTGGGACGCCTCGATCGCCTGGAGAATCGTTGTCAGGTCACTTGACGCCGTCTGAGGGTCGTCACTTCTGCTTGGGGCACGGTCTTCCGTCCGGGGACCAGTTGCACCCGTAGTAAACTGGTCCATACGTGTTTGTGCCGCTGCCTGCTGTGTTGCCTTGTCTTTGCCCATCGTAGTGTAGTACCGCTCTCTGTTTCGCCTAGGCTTTGGTAAATTGGTTTGCTTCACTGCCTGTTAAAGTCTCTTACCCGTGGTGCAAGGCCAGGATGGTGCTGTCAAGGGTTCGGATCAAGTAGACCTTCCGCCCCTGGGGGACAGCCACATGATTGCAAGGGGTCGTGGGCCTCAGGTCAACACTTCCAGTTCGCTCTTGCTCAGTTATAGGAGGACCTCCAGATGGTTCAAGGCTTTGGTTGTCATTTCTGGTAGGGTGCAGTTGGAGAAGATGAAATTCCGTCCCTCTCCCCGGCTCAGGTTGACCAGTATGATTAGAGCGTTTTGCAGAGGGGTGGAGGGAGGTGTACAGGAGAGGATTCCGTCCCAACGACATTGGTCTCAACTCTCCCATGCAGGCAATTGTCCGTTTTCCCACTCTTTCCCGGCAGCACCTATTGTCTTTACGCTCCTGTGGGAAAGTCTTCCACCAGGCGGGGAGGGGCCCCCAGGTGATTTCAGAGGCCCCGGCAGCCTCGTCCAGTAGGGCGGAGGTTCCCAGTGGGAGTGGGCACCAGTCTCCCTTCCCGCCCGAATTCGCCAACCCGGTAGGGGTTTTTGGGGTCTTGGGGGTGTCCAGCGGAGGGGAAAGAAAAGGGAGAGGGCGTGCGGGAGAGGGCCTCACGTCGGCCGTGCCAGCACCCGCCCTCCCACGTAGGCAGCCGTTCCTTGGCACAGTTCTCCCCTAGCAGGTCCTCCCCGTTTTCAGGCTCCGGCGGGCGAGTGTCCAGTTTGTAGGGGAAGGATCCGGGTCGGCGTCCATCGGTCCCTGGCCATCCAGGAGCCGCGGTGCCGCGGCACCCCTCTGCGACCCGGATCACAGGTTTAGGTGCACCCAGGCCGGTACCGTCTTTGAATCCTAGGCCCTCGGTCCTGGGAAGGGCGAGGTGGCTCAGCGATCGCCGCTCCGGCCAGACCCGGCCGAGCCCGCCTCGGTTCTTCAATAACGGTGCCACATGCTTCCTTCTATTCCATGGGGCAGGTGCACCACCCCCAACAGTGCTGATGTGCCGCCGCAAAGCCCCTGTAACCAGCGGCCTCCATCGATGCCTTGTTCGTCGTCCGCCGTTTTGGCCGTCGTGGTCGTCCCCGGGCGCCCACCAGCGATCCAGCGCCTCGCCTCTCACCTCTGGCTCTCCACAGCACCGGGGGGCCACAGCAGGGCACCCCCGATCCACCGGTGCCGTGGCTTCTTCAGTCGCCAGTGCTCCGCCTCGCAGTTCTAATCGCCATCCGCAATCTTGGCCCCGGGTGGTTACATGCAAACCGACTGCTTACGGTTTGGCGGGATGGTCGGTGAGAGCATTTTCGGTTTCAGCACGGCGGCGGGGTCTCTGGGGGACTTTTAGCGGTACAGATGTTGCGGGATTGTGTGTTCTGTAGAAGGCGGATGACGGAGGGGTCCGGAGCACTACGAGAGTGCGGCCGCCATCTTGACGCCTTGGCCACGCCCCTGTAGTTTTAATTTTCATGGGCTGTTGCCTAAGTAGCCAGCACAAGTTGAAGGTGTTTCTTGTTTGAGCCTACGCAAACTTATTCTAAAACATTAATTTAAGGCCCAGTTATCAGCAGGAGTAGTAGGGAGACCAGAGGAACTGAAACAGCAACTGAACTGATTTAGCGGTTAGTTTTGCATTGCATGCAATTAACTTACATGCAATTTCCAGTTTTTGCTGCAAAATGGACAGGAAATCATGCTGGATACATTTGGTGTAGGATTGGTATTGTCCTAGCCAGTTTGCTACTCAGCAGTGGTGTGATCCATAATATTGGAAGGACTTTGGTTAAATTAGGAAATATTCAAGTCTGCGCTTCCTTGTGTAGGCCCCTCAAAAAAAAAAGCATTCATGTGGGAAACACAAAAACCAGGGCCACATTAAGGGGACTGAAAAATTAGCTTTAGCAAAAGTCTGTATGAAGCAGTCGGTGCAAAAATGTCAAATGCCCTTATTTGTGAATCACTTTGTGCATGGGGCTTCACTACTGTGGTGTGGCACAAAGAGATTGTTAAAAAGATTGTTGCCCTTATTTACAAACATTTCATGCAACCTAGCACAGCAAATGATGCTGCTGCTCTCCTTTGCCTGAAATGAAGAGAGCAGAACTGTGCAATATTTCCAATGAAATGGTGCAGCTCTACTCTATTCCAGCGCTAGCACTCATTCAGCTGCCTAGCGCCCATGCAGGTACTACTGCAACATAGTGCAAGGACGCCTGCGTTATGACAAGGATCATTTCTGAGCAGGGAGGTGTAACTTCCTGCACAACAAATATCCTTTGATGCTTTTTAGGTCGAACCCTACCGTCTGTCTTGTTTTTGTCCCTCCAGCGGAGCATATCTTGTTCAGAATCTCTCTGATTGGCCTCTTCTACACCTCCACCAGTGTTCCCTACTTGGTATCTTTTGGAAATTGGGGAACTGGTTGGGAGGGGTCAAACCCTATTCAAGCAGGAACGACAATCTCTGTCCCCCAGATTAACATGTGCTTAGCCTTCTAGTGCAGTGAAAACAATGAACCCCAAGCCTGCTGTTTTCATTGCAAAATACACCAATAACCAGGGCTCAGTGGCACTGTCAGGTGGATGGGGACTGGTGCAACTACACTTGCTGCAAGAATGATTAACTCACCCATTCATACAGAAAATCCTTACAATAACTAAAGTACATCAATGTCAAACACTCAAACGTTTAAACACAACAATAGGCTACACTTTAAAAAAACATAAAACATTGATTTCAGGCGCCAACTATTGACTTTGCCAATGCTTGTTTCTCTTTGTATGTGTTCTGCAGATTGCATCATATATACAAAAAGGAAATAATGAGAGAAATAAAGATATTTCTCCCTATTATGCCAGCCTGAGGCAGGCACACCCTTTTGACACAAACCCATGTCTACAACTATTTGTAAATATGGGTTTGTGTGAAACTCCATGGGTGGATGCATGGGAATGCCAAAGCACCAACCATGGATCGCCTCCCTGACACAGTCTAACACAAGGCAGCATAAAGCACTGCTCTACATTACTTTTCTTTACACAGAAATGCAAATCAACATTTGCATTGCCTTGTAAATACCAAAATGGAGTTTGTGTCGGGCATGCATCACAAAAGTGATGCAAACCCAACACAAAATCTTTGTACTTTTGGCCCTGTATTTATTAGAGAATCAAACACTGAAAATTCATCTTACAATATAAAATGGTTCCAAAATGGTTCCATGGCAGGCCCTTTAGGGTGGCCTACACCTTTATCATAATTTTCCCTCTGTACCTGTCACATGCTATTAATGATTCATCACCATTCTTGTCTAACAGAAGACTGGTCCTTGACCCAGCTGTTGACCTATTCAGTTACTTAATCGTGTGTGCCTCAAGCCCAAAATCCTCTCTTATTAGCAGTGTTTTCCTCTCTGTGCAGCCCGTTCACCGTAATGAAGACGTCTTACTCTCTCTATTGTCCCATTTGCCCAGATTTGCCCTTCTCAGACTTTTTCAACACTCTCTCTCCTGGGGACACCAGCGAGTAAAGAACCAAGCCAGTTGTGTGATACATGAGCTCTAGCAGCCTGGGGCAACAATGATTTACATTTTATTACTCAGTTTACGTAAAACATGCTGAAATGGTGCCCAGAGGCGGTGGAAGTGGACCAGTGGGAGATGATGGGAACATGTGAAACTATCAAAGCCTTGCTCCCTCAGAACTACAGAGACTGAACATCTGGCCTGCCAACTGTATGATCATGGGAGAGAAGCATTGGGGAAATATGTGAAACCAGCAAAGTAGACTGTTGTGTATTATGCTGAGGGGGTCTGACGTGAAGAAGATGCAGGGCCAGGAGCCTGGCAAAATCGTATCTGAATTCTGGCAGGTGAGAACAGCCATGAAGTGAGGAGAGGTGAGAAAACCCATTACTTAAGTGGCTTAAGCAGAGGTTAAAAATGCTGTCTACCCTGAACGTCATTCACTTTCCCTGAAGTAAGGCATGCATCTTCTTTAGACACAGAGGTTGATGGAGGTATGGGTGTGCAAGATTGCAGTGGAGTGCCCAGATCTGTGTTGCGGCATGACAGTCTGATAGAGGAGCCATCTAGCCTCCCCTTGCACTTATGGACAAATGGGAGGCCATTTTGTCTGAATGGTTGCTGTTTTGGTTAGTGGGCAGTTCAAGTCCCTTCTGAATAATATGTAGTGTGTGTGGTGGGCTTACGAGAGCTAATGAGAAGTAGACAGCTCTGGAGAACATTGCATAGCCATTCAGAATAACACCTTCAGAAATGGTGCAAGACCCTTCATCATTTCGATAAGAGATAGTGAATGAAACAAACAAATCCCCCTCTGCAGGACCCTTAAACTACAATTCAAGGTTGAAGTAGGGAGGTAACCTTGAAATCAAAGCAATGCTCCGGAAAATGAGGAGTAAGGACCCTTGCTACCATCAATAGTAAATCTGATTCAGTCATATCAAGTCTTGACCAAAAGAAGAAGTGGATGGACAAAGATGCATTATGGATGGACATGGCTGAGAAAAGAGGTGGAAGATTAAAAAGTGACCAATGACAAAGTGTGTAAACCTTGGAGAAACTTTGCAAAGCATCTACACCTAAAACAAAAAACTAGATGGGAAATCCAGTCGCGAAAATGTCATGATCCTAGTAGTCCTAGAAAGCAATTAATTGAACAACTGTTGAAACCAACTCTTGTCAATCACTGTCATTAGTTTTACTAGCTGAGCTGGCACAAGGGATCTAAACTGCTGTCTGGTAAACAGCCATCTCACCACCAATATTTGCCAGACTGTTAAATGGGACAGTATTCCGATATTACATATAACCCAGAACATTCAATAAGAAAGAGCTGACATATCTGTTTTCCCCAATTTCTACAATAGCAGTGCACAAAGCCAGAAGGCCCTTCTTAGAAGTGAAGAAGCGATTGCAACAAATGGAGCTTAAATATGCAATGCAATTACCGGTCAGTCTAATATCTGAATTTAATAGAAAGCCTCTTTTGTGTGTCATGAAGCTGCAGTGGAATTTCTTAACCAGTGGGACTAATGAGATAAATCACACTGCTGCACTAAAAACACAACTCCTGGGAGGAGAAAGGGCTCCTCACTGAGCAGCTCTGCAATGAACAATAAGAACTATAGTAGCTATGTGTGAACCTCCAGGGACACCTTAAGGATTTTGGGGGCCATGAGGCAAAGGTATTTTGGGGACCCCTGTTAAGAACAACTCTGAATTTATGATACAATTTTAGCTCTTGCATGCACTATTTAGCCAGGTCACTGACAGGGCACAGGCACACTCGTCCAAATTCTAAATGTGTTTATATCTAATACTCTGGGATAATGAAATGTGTTTTTAATATTTTAACACAGCAGCATCTCACTAATTCATATGTGAGATCTTGGTTTGATCTAAAAAAAACTTGATTTATGGCTGTTGCTAGAACTATAAAAACAACATTTCTCTGATAAATGTCTGTAATAGATTTTCACACATCCTGTATTAAAAATAAAATAAAATAAAATAAAACAGTATTTAAAACAATCTGTTTAAGAATTATTCAAGGTCATCAGGGTAAGACTCTCTGCAGAACACAGCTGGCTCTATTAGGCATCCTCCTAAAAAGCTGAGACCTTGGCCAGGAGCCCACTTTGTCCTTGCTTTAAAACGTCTCCGTGGATCTCAATAGCTGTATGATATATAAACCTGTTGGAACACTCACAAATAAGGCACACTCAGGTAGTGAGTTGGATCCCTAAGCTTGCTACATGACTTCAACCTACATAGTGCTGTTGCTAGAACTTATTAAGGTTTGGTTATGAGATATTAAGGAGCAGGTAACTTTGTTAGCAAATGCGGTCAAGATGGGTGAGAACAGGTAGGATATGATTATAGTATATTGATCAGTGATATTACGCAGACATGGCTATCTCAGCATGTCAGAGCAGTGATATACCAACAGAATTGCTGGATCCTGATGTGCACAACCAAATAATTCCTATGTGTTTATCAATTTGATCTATTTACAACGTGCTGTCTGGGTTCATCCTCTGTTCTAAGGTGCTGAAATACTTCCAGACAAATAAATACATTGGCCTAATGTACAGATTAGGCTGATATAATATGGTATTCAGACTTCAGTATATATTTTAGAGTGACACATAATCTCCAATATAATTTATTAGATGTTTATATTTTTGGAGGTGTGTTTACAAACTTTTTAAAGCCGCACCCCCTGTAGAAAAGAAATCATCGGCCCCCCCTCTGAATTTTTCACAATCAATCTAACAAATTGCCAATAAAAATATCAAAATCAGACAACAGCACTCTATTATGAGCACAAAGGATATTGATAAATGCTCCTAAATCATAAAGATTTTAAAGCAATCCTTTTTTAAGAAAACAAATGTTTCTTTGCTGTAAACTTGCAGTTTATTCACGTCAGCAATAGTCCTTTATATAGTGTTTATCACTATTGTGACTTTTCAAGGCTGTAAAATACAACAATGGACATATACTCATATTTGGAATGAGTTTGTAAACACAAGAACATGACATAACCCGATAATCATAACCTTGTGAAAGTAAAGGGATGCCTACACCGTGTTTGAAAAGAGAATGAACAACACACACAACTAATGAAGGCAATTAAAATTAAATTGTGTTAGCCGCAAACATAAGTAATATACAATAACCCCATAAAGAAGTGCAGTGAATACGTGTTGAAAAAAGAAAATAGTACCAGACCTTTCTCTAGAGAAATGGATGTATATAGTGAATTGACATCCAGACTCACAAACCTACAATCTTATGTCCAATCCACATCTTCTATTTGACATAGCAAATCCCTTGTGTCTTGGATGTAGGATGGCAGGTTACGTACCAAAGATGTGGCTGCCCACTAGACCTGTGTTTTTTTTCAAATGCGGAGGTTGCATTACCTGTCGGTTTGCACTTGATAAAACCATGACGTTCTCATACAATACACAAGAGGTCTACCGGTTAAAACAATTTATTATTTGTAACGCCAAATACACAGTGTACTGCATTGTGTGTATTTGTGAACAAATATATGTGGGCAGTACCATCCGTCCACTAAAGGAACGGATTCAGGAACATATAAGAGCTATCAGGAATAACAATATTAACTATTTGATAGCAGCACATTATAACTCTGTGCATAAGGATTGAGAAATTTTGAAGATTAGATTTCATGGAATCGCTCAGATCACTGGCTAACCAAGATTAGGCAATAGAAACAGGGAATTTAGGAAGTGAGAAGCCTGATGGATTATCAAATTACGGCTGTTGATAAGGGTTTGAACACTGATAGAGAACTACATGAGTTTTTGTAATGAGGATGTCCTTATCTAGTAGTTGGTTTTTGCTAGATATTCACAATATTTATAGTGAATATGGTTTAGATCCAATTTGTTATTTCACAAGAATCATATTGTTCCATTATCTATGTATGGCCAAATGTTCGTTTGAGAAATTTCTGTGATTTAATTACTATTTGTTCTGTGTAATCAGCTTTCCTATGGTTTTATATTCCTTTTAAATGATATGTTGAAATAATAATATGTCTTTGCCACCTCAGTATGGGCCAAGAAGAAAGAAACTGTACTACATGTACTGTTGCTAGGGGCCTTGGGACATACTTATGAACTATTTTTATGGGGGTTACACATTCTTCACAAAGGTTCAAAATTTTGTGTGAACCAACCTGGGGCAGCTAAACTCAAACTTACAGTGGTTGGCTTGTTTCTCTCTGTCTTTTCTCTGCTAATTTAATTGTTCTGAGCACTTGCAGTCTTTGTATATATCGGTGACAATGTGGACATGGATTTGAATAAAACGAGAGAAACAACAGATCTAACATAAATATTTGAGTATAACAGGGTTGAATTAGAAATAATAAAATAATAATACTGGCACATGGTTTCGTTTGGGTCTGTATTTTACCACGTGAAATTTAATTTGGCTAGACGTTTTCCGTATGGGAATTCATGACAGACATACACTGTCTACATTGGTACAATAGGGTACATATTGGTGCGTTCAGATTGTACAAGGATACCGTTTGGACCCACAGTTTATGTTTCAACCATCATTCCAACATGGCTTCTTAGTGTTGTAGGGCAGCTATACTCCAACTTACGGGGGTTAACTTGTCTCTCTTTGTCCTTTCTCTGCTAATTTAATTGTTCTGAGCACTTGCAGTCTTAGTACGTATTGGTGACAAGCTGGACAACAGACTTGAATAAAATGATAGAAATGATGGATTCAACATACATTTTAGAGTGAAACAGGGTTGAATTACAAATAATGAAATAATAATACTGGCACAGGGTTTTGTTTGTGTCCATATTTTATCTCCTGAAATTTAATTTGGCTAGACATTTTCCGTACGGGAACTCATGACAGGCATACAATGTCTACATTGGTACAATAGTGTACATATTGGTTCGTTCGGACTGTACAAGGATACCGTTTGGATCCACAGTTTACATCTCAACCATCATTCCAACATGACCGCCATCACTTTTTAGTGTTATGGGGGTTCTTCTCTATTCAGTCATCTTTCTACTATCAGAGATGAGCTTATATATGCACACACAATGCACGTATCCATGGTACAGACCCTGAGGACACCGACACTCGGCAGAATACTTTTCTTTAAGGTAACGGCATATGGAGGGTTGGATTCTTTTAATCTACTAAGGATACGTCTAGGCATGTTCAGAGACAAGTTCCATTATCAATGGACCCTAAGGGTGACACGGCTGTGCCGAATGTTTTAATTCAAAGTGCACACTAGTGCTGCATATAGACATTGCTGGTAAATTGGGTTCTATGGTTATTTGGTTAACGGTAGACATGGAATTTAATGCTGGAAGTGTATACAATGATGGGGATATATGGCCCTGTAAGCATTGCAATGTTTGCATATTTAACTTACAATCAGTGTTACTGTAATCGTGTTCCCCTCTCTTGACTTGCTTCCGTTGATAGACATAGGACTTATCATGGTCCAGTGAACTTCTATTTTAAACTGTGAAGTTTTGGAACATAGCTGCCCTGGTGATACTTTAGAGGAGACAGTATATGGACTATTTCGGATTGACTGAAGCTAACATTGAGCTCCAGGCACAGGTACTTACTTAGGAATGTGTTCAGAATGGCCGGGGTCTCTTCTATCAGGTCACTGTGACCTGCACTCATGATAAGATCAGTGATAAACATTTTAAATACAAACAAAAACAATGGGTGAAAGACACAACAATTGTGCTTCTCCATAGTCACAAGGCCTAAAACCCATTTTTAAGTTCCTCAATGTCTAAAGTCTCAATCCTCATAAAATGAGACACCCCCTGGCATATTTAGGTAGATACAACATACAAACACCAATATTACAGGAACCACATCACCACCCTAACACACATAGTTCGCCTTTAAATATGGCCCACACGGATTCTATTCTTCATGCAATGTGTATGGTAGAGGATGCAGCAATATATAGCAAGGCAGATACACATTAATAATAGAACCAGTGAATGAGGGATAGGTCTCCAGAATTAATATAGCGACTCTCCCAAATTATTTGATGCTATACTCCATAAATCTCAAGAATAGTCATATCTAGTAAGGGGAGAAGGCTTGCTTTGTCAGTCTGAAATTTTATGAAATTGACCTTCCATGTGTTTAGGGCCTGATTTAGAGTTGGGTGGAGGGGGGGTTACTTGGCGGAGTGGGGGGTTACTCCATCACAAATGTGACAAATATCTCACCAGCTGTATTACGGCAGACGGGATGTCCGTCACGTATTGTGACAGGGCAATCCTTCAGCCAAACCCTAAATCAGGCCCTTAATATGTTCAAAACAGAAGTAATTGTGCTTGGAAAATTATCCTCAGGACTGATTTTTTACAGCCAGTGGCTATTAGTTCATTGTCAAAAAAGATAAAGGGCCTTTGATTCACTCTGGACAATGATCTCAGTATTATGCCTCACAATAACAAGGTTGACTCGGTCTGCTTGCTGCACATATGGCTGCTACACATAGTGTTCCCTTTTATACAAAGAAAATGAATGGGCTACGTTGGCAAATGCATCAATAGACTCACAGCTTTATTATGCAAATACCTGTTACCTGGGCCTGCCTAAGATCACAATTCATAAGCTTAAAATAAATACAGAATTTGGCAGCCATAGTGCTCTTCAATCTTTGTAAATAGGATAAAAGATCGGAGGCATGAAGATCACTTCATTGGTTTCCTGGTGAGCAGAGGATTAGATTTAAAGCTCGCTGCCTTTTCTATGTAGCTTTTTACTGTGCTAATTCTTCCTTCTTTCAATCAATCAATCAAACTGGATTTGTAGAATGCAGCTAATCACCCGTGAGGGTATCCAGGCACTTTCAGAAACTTCTTACCAGGCATAAGTCCAACAGAACTTTGAGGTCTAGAAAAGCTTCTCCTACTCATGACACTTCGATTTTCTAAGTCTAGAACTAAGGGCAGAGCTTTGCCTACGGAATGCGTCTTCTGTGGCAATCAACAAAAGGAGATTCTGACATTGTTTACAAATGAGTTAAAAATGTTCCTGTTCTGTTACCCTAGGTGGTTTCTGGTAGTTCTTTCTATCGGTTCTTATAACACCCTTAAGGGTTTGGGTGTTCTTGTGCTTTATAGATAAAAACTTAGTCCATTTGAGATTTCTAAATCAACATTGGGTCCGCGCCCAAGGAGGAAAGTTTTTTTTCAAACATTTAAAGTAGGTATCCTGTGGATATGCACAGCTAAAGAAGCTTGGGTACTCATGTAACTGAGAGCTGGACTGCATATTTGGAACCCAAATTCCCGCTTCTTGACTCAAGATATGAAGAAAAACAAAAAACATGTACACTAGACGATACAGTAACAGAATTCTGAGGGCATCAGATCAGAAAGGAAGGTTACTGGTGAAATAACATAAGACACAATAGTTTGAGGAGGGTGGTAGACCAGGCAGAACTCTAACTTGGGACCTCAACGTACTTTGAGGTCAGTGTAACATTTCATATAAGTGCATGGCGCACAGCAAGCTAATTTAACTAAAGCTATCCTTGATATATTTGTTATAATTTATTGCAGGCTACAAGCAGACAGAATAGCTGTTACAACACTGCAGATTTCCGAGTACTTAGTCAACAATGTGCTGGGATGTGTGGACCGCAAGTAGAAAGTACAACTTAACACTCTTTTATCAATAGAAGAGATTGAAATGACATTGGTCAGGAGCAAACCACATGAATTGGACGGCCTTAGCAATGTGTGTTACAAGGAATATTTTACATTAATGGCTCCCATCTCTTAACTATGTATGAAGAGGTATTACAGACTGACTTTCTCCTCTGTTTTTAGCTTTATTTTAGATTTCATATTTTATATGTTTTCGCTGCACTACTTTTAGCAATTATATTTTATACTTATTTCTGATATGATAATCATCTATGAATATGTGATACAAATTACTTGTTTAGTTAGCTTTTGCACGACATGTAATGAGTACTTTCTGTTCAAGGCTGGGAACACTGTACACAATATCCTAGTTCTTGTGTTGCCCATTCAGAAGACAGCACCTAACACCTAGGCAGAGAATTAGATCAGACCTAGTACCGACAGCCACAGACATCCTGGGATGAACGCTGTGTTTGACATGCAGCTCGGCTGCCTCTAATCTACCAGCTTTCCAATAGGATTGTCATCTATACTACAGACCTACTCTTGACACTGTTTTTAGGAAAGAGGCTGGGGCTAGTCCCTTAGATCGAGCGAGGCAGAAGGTTATACCAACTATGCTCTCAGCATAGATTTAGGGTTAGGTAGGAACCTCTAGAACTTCTAGAATCTCTAAAACCTCACCCAATATGGTTGGATTGTTCATTTTCATTACCATGTTCATAATGCTGGTTACTTTGCTTTGTTTCATTTGCCTAATCACTGCAGCTCATTCTCTTTATGCAAGACTATGATTGTTTCAATAAATGTATTAAAAACGTATTTCATATCTCTCGTGTTTTGCCTGGGCATGCATGAGTAGAATAATTAAAGGGGTAAGATCTGTTTCTACGACTTCCCTTGGGAGTCAGATTGCCATGTTTAAGTTGCCGTAATCGCCTTCCACCCCAGTTAGATTAGGGGTTTAGGCAAGGCACTGTGAGCTAGCCAGGAACTGGGCCAACAGCTCCTGATGGTGTGGACAGAGTTAGCCTCCCACATTCTGACGTTTTGTCGTCCTGATATGCAGTCCTATTACCTTAATAGGAACCGTATGACACCCACTGTCAGCAAAGATGTCCTCAGGACACCGCTAAAAGCAGGCAGAGAATAAACTAGCAGCTCTCCATGCTCTCCATGGAAACCTTTATTCCTAAAAAACGTTGATATTTACATATTGGTCAAAATTGTGGCTAATAGACTGATGCCTCATTTAGGGGCAGATTTAAGATCCCCTAGTGCCTCCGTGAGCCACATTAGCATAATTTTATTTTTACACTAATGTGACCCAACAAGGACAAAATCGCAGAAGAAAATTTACAAAGTGGCACAATGCATGCATTGTGCCACTCTGTAACCTTTTGCGCTACATTATGCTTGTGCCAGGCATAATGCATGCAAAAGAGGCGTTCCCACATTAGGGGGTGGCAAAAAAATGGCATAAAGAAATCTAAGAGATTTCTCTGCATTATTTTTTGGGGCATTTTTTAACGGCTGCTCAGAGCAGGCGTTAAAAGGAAGTAAACCATTGTTTACAATGGGCCTCAATGAGTTTGCAGGATTAGCGTCAACATTTTTTACGCTAATCCAGCAAAGCTCTGAACTAGCGTCAATGATTTTGATGCTAGTTCCCTAACTACCATCGTGGTGTGATATATCTTACATATGGTGCACACATGGTGGCTTTAGGGGGTGCTGCACTGAGTACTGTGCCACTTTTCTTAAATCTGGCCCTTGGGGTTACCTGACCACTCAGATTTGATCCCAGAAAGTTTAACGCAATACAGTTTAGGCATATTTCCTCTATACTCAATCACCACAATATGGCTCTCCTAGTGATTTTCTTTAATATAGACAAAGGGCTTGATTCTTTTAAGTTCAAGGTGCTGCAAGGTATGGAGTAAGTGAATTCCTTCATAAATGAATTAGCTGATTATACACTCCCTTTTGCAAAATGGGTTTTGCCCATTTAACACGCCCACGTTTTCTGCTTTTTAGATCACTCAGTTTTGGACTTTCTGCTATGAATAAGTCTGAGCTCATGTGTCTCACCCATGGTAATCATATGGCAAATGGAATGTGCATGTTTACCACCAGTTTTCACCTTTTAAGATAAGGCCACTGCAACAAAGCTAGGGTAAAAGGCTTACACATGGTTCACATGAACATGTTCACATGCTTATGGTCATGTGTGCAGGTTGTGTGTGGGAGACTACCATCGTACTCAGCCCTGTTACAGAGCCTGGCACAGAGGGAACTCTATAATTTTAGGTAGTAACCTGGTATAGGCCTTATAATAATAGTGGACACCTATAGGTAAAGTCAGTGTGATTTCCAGCTTTGTCTCCAGTGATATTTACTATATACATAGGGGGAATTCTGTCTTAGAGGGTAGTTTTGCTTCCCTCTGGCCTACACACTCCTATGAGGTATGAAACTGGGGTGGAAAAGGTGCGCCCAGTTTATATTTGCAGGACCCAAGTTCATACATATACATGGTATATGTATGATGGGTCATCCAGAATTGTCATGTTTCTCTGGCTGAGCTCAGGATCAGAGCCCCAGGCCTTTTGTCACTCTGCTGGGCCAAGTCAATTATATGTCTACCCAGCAGAGGGAAAAACGAACACCTCACACAAAAGTAGTAATTAACAGTACTCAGCTGTTGAGGAGGAAGGGTGTGGATGAAAATCTGCATCTGTTAATTACCTCTCACCACTCTACTAGGGCTGGGGTCAGCCCAGGCCCATTGAATAAGGGTAGACACCAAGACAACTGGAGCCAACCCAAGAGGGGACTCCTCTTTGAGGCAGAAAAGGACCAAGGGCTTTTCCCCAGTTGGCCAATGGGGGCAAGATGGGGTTGGGGGAAGTTTTGGACTTCTGGGCCCAAAGACAAGAAAGGAAGCCGGTGCAGGGGGCTAGTGGAACCAGCTCCCTGTGAAGTACAACACTTTGGAGGTAGATGGCCTGCTGGAACTGCCCCAGGGACTTGGCAGCCCCAGGATAAAAGAACGTAAACAAGTAAAAGCTAAGCAGATTTCCTCAGCACAGTGGGAGACCCGCCAACAAATTATTCACTGCTCGTGAGTTGCTCTGTGGCTGCATTTTCTGTGGCCTGAAAGTGTATAAGGAAGATACATTCAGTGAAGTGCACTCTATGGGCTGGACTGATGGCTGCATTTTATGCGGTTAGAAAGTGGTGTTATCTCAGTGCTGCTTTTATTGTTCCTTTTATATGACCTGAAAGTAAATAAAAAGCACCCATACACATGTGTAATTTTAAATGCTTTATTGATATAATATTGCTGACAGTGATTACAATGTTGATATGCTGTATTAACATTAATAATTGTGTTTACACATGGTTGTTATTGATTATTGCATTTATGCACTAAGTGATGGTGTTTTTACCATGTGGTTTGTGATTCTTGTGAAGTGGTAAACCCTTGATAATGCCAATAGGCCTGTTTTATCTAAAGAGATACCACCTTTATATTGTGAGGTGCTGTCCGGTTAAGGTGGGGGCACTGTGACTTTCAGGGCCCTGACCCTTTTGAGGGTCAAATGTGATAAGGTGATGTCATGATGTAATCTAAAGTATTTGCTATCTGTCTTATGTATATATTTGTAAATGAATGTGTAATATTTAGGTAGTGTGTGTGTAATACATGTACTCTTGATTTTCTAAAGAAAAAACACAGGCTGGACAAACATTTATGGAGTGTTATTATTGTGTGCCAGCGAATGCTGCTTACTAGCCCACACCACCTCCCCGAGTAGGCCTTGGACTTCTCTGCTTCACTACCCTGAGCGAGTCAAGTGCTACAATGGGGTGCTTGGTTGCTAGTAAGGTGGAATTGTAGACTTATTACATGCTCAGTGCTCAAATCCTGCACAACTAAAAACCCAATTTCCTGCATTCCCCCACTGCTTTTATAAGGTAAATTATGTACTATCTGAGCCACTAGGAGTTAGTTGTGGCACAAGACATGGTCACCCACAGTTGCCTCCTCTATTTGCTCTAGTGATGGACCTGCATGCAAGGAGAAGCTCACCCACATCAGGAAATAAAGTTAAAAGACTAAAAGAAGAACTTGAACACCCCATACAATAAGTGCAGATTCAATAAGGTATTTACGTTTGCATATTGGTAGAAATCGCAATGAAATGATTCATAAAAAGCATGGGAGAAGTATGAATATATTGACAATGCAAGTTGACAGGTGGACCACAAAGTATATATATACACTTATTTTTTACAAACTGATAGCTACACTCTAGAGCTTCATTGGTCTTGTAAACAAGCTTGAAAATGGTGGGAGAGTCTTACCATGTCAATGGGAATATACGGCATGTTTGTGCCTGATTCACATTTGTACATCTAACTGCTAAAGCACATATTACTACTTTCATCTACCCACTTAGTAAACATTTACTGATATAGCAAGGACTGGTGGAGGCCTGCACTCTGCTGACAGTATTGGGCACAAAGCCCAAATGTAGCCACACGCAGATAAACACAGTGAGCTAAACACACCAGGCTGGCACTGACTTAATGTGCCAACAATTTTTCTGAGATATCCCTTGATAGATACTCTGAGGATACCACCATCCTTAGACACAGGCTCCAAATTGATGTTTAACAACCTTGACGTGTTAAAACTTGGGGACTCTCCAAATATTCATTCATGACAGACGAGAACCACAGGTCAGTGGTGTAACTAAGGCCCCTGCAATTAGGGGGCCCGAGCTCCAGGGGGGAGCACACTGTGCACAGGCTGCAAGCTCCTGACTGAGTCCAGGGGGGAGTGGGCCCCCTCAAGGTACTTTGCCAGGGGCCACACTCAAGTTTTGTTACGTCACTGCCACAGGCCAAATGTAAAATGCAACTTTCCAATCCCAAACCCTGAAGCTAACAAGATCACTGAGTTTTTTACCACAAAATGGCTGCGTCCGTCATCTGCACAAAGCGGACTTTATGAGCGAGAAAAAAAACTTTCTGACCATGAGCTCGGTTTTGTGACCTACTCTGAATCATAATTTGGAAGGGGCATGAAAGGTCCATACCGTTCCAAAAAGTCATTTAGTAGGCAATATACCAGTGGTCTGAACAGTAAATGACAACTCAACCTGATTTACAAAGTGGAAGGGTCCCCTCAATCTTTGTGTGGAAATCGTGTTGGGAATCATGCTGACAGCCTCAGGGGGGGGCATGCGTTGGTCCAGTCTCAGGGGATTGAAGCAGTGGGCCTGCTGCCACTGAGCATTTCCCCAACTGAAAATAATGGCCATTTTCAAAGCAGCACCGGCTCCTTTAAGGACTGCTGAATCTAAGTCAAATAGACCCTGTTCAACAGCAGAAACAAACCAATGCATTGCAGATGCATGCACAGATTTTGCACTACAACTGAGACTTTGACAAAATATCACACAAGCCTTGATGATAATTCCAAGCGATTAACTGGTTGGTGCAGATTTTCTGCATCTTAGATGAAGATGTTTGTCTGCTGGGATATATCGGAAGGTCGTTTTTGGTTCGCTGAACCAAATGGAGAATTTACAGTTAAGGTTTTCCCCATTAACTGTTGTATTAGGTAAAAGTGGGGTCACCATGAAATGGATGAGCAAACTATCTCCAAGATATAAATTTTGGAACCATGATGCAACACACTGAGATAAGATAGCAGGCACTCATTCAATCATGATACATCCTGCAGTCATACCATGAGACTTCTGAGGCGCACTTCTTTTCAATGTGCTGAATACTACATTTGTGTACAAGTTGAACACATTAAGCCTGACTTCTCTCTGATAAGTTGATTCATTGGCACGCAGAGCACAGTTCTATTTATTAGCCCAACTATAAAACTGTCCTCATCCCCCTTTTCCCCTGTTTTCCCTTTCTGCTTCCAAGGTCACCCTCTGAATAGCCTTACACATATCTCCTAAGAGCTCATGGACCCCTCATCTTTGCACATTATTACAAACATCAGGCTTACAGAAGTGTATCTCAATATCCATGACTTGCGCTCACCCAAATTCCAGGACTATATTTCCTTTGTGCATATTTTTTAAAGTTGTTATTTCAAAAAACATCCACACTGCCTTATTTCATAAATCTGGTGCCCCACTATCAACATAATATAAGTTCATATGCAAGACATATTATTGGAAAAGCCCATCTTCAGTTGTACAGAGCGCATCTTCAGTTGCGCACAGCCCATTTTCAGTTGCGCATCTTCAGTTGCCCAAGCGCCATCTTCAGTTGCACAGAGCCTATCTTCAGTTGCCCAGAGCCCATCTTTAGATGCACAGAGCACATCCTCAGTTGGCTGTCTTCTTTAGCTGCACACAGCCCATCTTTAGTTGGCCACCTTCAGTTGCAGAGAGTCCATCTTCAGTTGCATATTGTAGTGTCCCTCTTCAGTTCCACAGAGCACATCTTCAGTTATAGAGAGCCCGCCTTCAGTTGCATATTGCAGAGAGTCCATCCTCAGTTGGCCATCTTCATTTGCACAGAGCACATCTTTAGTTGCACACAGCCGATCTTTAGTTGGTCATCTTCAGTTGCACAAAGCACATCTTCAGTTGCAGAGAGTCCATCTTCAGTCGCACAGAGCCTATCTTCAATTGCCCAGAGCACATCTTTAGATGCACAGAGACCATCTTCAGTTGACCATCTTCAGTTGCACAGAGCATATCTTCAGTTGCACAGAGCACATCTTTAGGTGCACACACCCCCTCTTTAGTTGACCATCTTCAGTTGCACAGAGCACATCTCCAGTTGCACAAAGCCCATCTATAGATGCACAGACTCCTTCTGTTGCACAGACCCCTTCTTCAGCTGGCCGTCTTCAGTTGCACAGAGCCCCTCTTCAGTTGCACACAGCCCATCTTTAGATGCACAGAGCCCATCTTTAGTTGACCATCTTCAGTTGCACAGAACACATCTTCAGTTGCACACAGCCCATCTACAGATGCACAGACTCCTTCTGCAGTTGCACAGACCCCTTCTTCTGTTGACCATCTTAAGTTGCACAGAGCACATCTTCAGTTGCACACAGTCCATCTTTAGTTGGCCACACAGAACACATCTTCAGTTGCACACAGCCCACCTTTAGTTGGCCATCTTCAGTTTCACAGAGCACATCTTTAGTTGACCATCTTCAGTTGCGTAGACTCCTTCCTCAGTTGGCCATCTTCAGTTGCACAGAGCCCATCTTCAGTTGCACAGAGCCCGTCTTTAGTTGCACAGAGCACATCTTCAGTTACAGAGAGTCAGTCATCAGTTGCATATTGCAGAGAGTACATCTTCAGTTGTTCATCTTTGGATGCACAGAACACATCTTCAGTTCTACAGCTAATCAATTCCTGTTAGTTAATAATAGTAGCATAATTAAAATATATTATTAAATGTTACGAATGAAATCCCAGCATACACAATAAATCAATCTTAAAATACCACGTAAAAGGAATATCCTAATTACCATGCACTAAGCACATGCTTTTTGTGCTACAAATTATCCGAGCACGAGGCAGAATTCCAGAGCACGTGAGTGACATTACAATGGAGAGAACGAACCGCCTTTGAAATGTCACCTTGGGCACGTTTAAGGATAAGACGGCGCTTCCGTCCCACCCTCACTCGCTTACTGCCTGCCCTTGAAAAGACACCATTTGTCAGATCTGGTGTGTCTCACGGTCATTGGCGAGAATGTCAGAAATGACACGATATAGACTCTTTCCGATTCGCCCCACTGCATTCGCGACCTGCAGGCAAGAGGGCGCTTTCCCGAGAGGTGAGACAGTGGTGGGCGGGCTCATTATCAGAATGGGGGTGGGAGGACCAGTTTTCATCTCCTCAAAACATATAACCAAAATAAATAAATACATAAAAGCTGGCTTCCGTGGTTCTTTTCTCAGAGATCGCTCTCAAAGAGAGGGGCTGGGGGGAGGGCAAGGGAGGGCTTGAGGTTGTATTACTTCTAGGAGGCCCCCCTCTTCCGGCTGTAAACTGCCTGTTCCGATTAATACGAAGAAGATGAAGCTTTGCTGTGCAGACGCCAACAATTACTGTGCATCACTGACTTGTTAATGGACAGAACTTACACTCCGCGGCCTGCGACAGCACCGGCTGAAATCACAGCAGACGGCACAGCCAGACACGGCCACAATGGCCACCAAGATAACTTGCATCGAAGCCTCCCAACTAACATCACTACAAGAACACAATTCCACATCGATGACATGCCTCAAAATGTACTAGGAAATGAACTAGAACACTAGGAAAGCAATCCTACACACCGGTGGAAAATACATTTTGGAACTTTAAAGCAACTGTTGCAACTTGTACAGGAAGACATTTATTAGAGGTGGACAATTCGGCTGATAATACTACTACTACTAATAATAATAATAACAACAATAATGATAATAATAATAATCATAATAATAAAAAGAATTGTATTAATAATAATTAACAACCGGAAAAAGAATTGTCAATTATTATTATTTCTATGTTATTATACTTACGATTTTTAGTATGAATCCTGCTGATACAAATATTGATGATCATAATAATACTAATAATAATTAATAACAATACTTACCAAGTGTTATTATGATTATTTTATTATCATTTCGAGTTTTTAGTATTTCTACTGCTAGTGGAAATAATGACTGTTAGAAATGGGGTCTGTGGCTGACAGTCAAGTTACCCCATGTTCAAGCAAGGAACCTCACTCTAGTCAGGGTAAAAGAGGATCACCCTCAGCTAACCCCTGCTTACCTCCTTGGTAGCTTGGCAGAGCAGTAGGCTTAACTTCAGAGTTCTAGGTGTAAAGTATTTGTACCAACACACAGAGTAACTTAATGAAAACACTACAAAATGACACAACACAGGTTTAGAAAAATAGGAAATATGTATCTAAACAAAACAAGATCAAAACGACAAAAATCCACAATACACAAGTCAAGTTATCAATTAAAAATCAAAAAAGAGTCTTTAAGTAGTTTTAAACACACGCTAGCGCGGCTAGCGTGAAAATGTACCTTGTGCGCATCAGAAATAACCCCGCACGGGCGGGTGTGCGTCAAAAAGGGCTTGCGATGCGTCAATATCACTCATGAGCGAGACCTTCGTCGTTTCTCCTTTTTGCTGAGTCGGCGTGCGTCGTTTCTTCTCTCCACAGGAGAGCAATGCGTCGAATCGGTCCGCAAATGGGTCCCGGCAGGCTTTGCGTTGTTTTTGTATGCACAGCGATGGTTTGCGTCGGGAATTCAGCAGCACGATGATCTGAAAACCACGCGGCGCGGGTTGCGATCTCTCAGCCTCCGTCAGCGATGCTGCACGTCGTTTCTCCAGCCGTGCGCGTCGATTCTTTGGTCGCGTTGCAGGTGAGCGTAGATTTCAGCCGTGAAGCTGGCGGCACGTCAATTTTCACGGAGGTCGCATCTCTGTGCGTCGATTTCCTCTTATTGTTCTACCACCTTCTCCTTTCAGGGCCCCAGGAACTGGGTGGGCACCATTTGGAAGGGTAGGAGTCTCTCCAGAGATTCCAGGTGCTGGCAGAGAGAAGTCTTTGCTGTCCCTGAGAATTCAAACAACAGGAGGCAAGCTCTATATCAAGCCCTTGGAGATTTCTTCTCAAGATGGGGGGCAAACAAAGTCCAGTCTTTGCCCTCTTACTCTGGCAGAAGCAGCAACTGCAGGATAGGTCCACAAAGCACATTCACAGGCAAGGCAGCTCTTCTTCCTCATCTCTTCAGCTCTTCTCCAGGCAGAGGTTCTCTTGTTTCCAGAAGTGTTTATAAAGTCTGTAGTTTTGGGTGCCCTTCTTATACCCAATTTCTCCTTTGAATTAGGCCTACTTCAAAGTAAAGTCTCTTTTGAATGTAAAATCCTGCCTTTCCCAGGCAAGGCCCCAGACACTCACCAGGGGGTTGGAGACTGCATTGTGTGAGGGCAGCCACAGCCCTTTCAGGTGTGAGTAACCACTCCTCCCCTCCCTCCTAGCACAGATGGCTCATCAGGATATGCAAGCTACACCCCAGCTCCCTTTGTGTCACTGTCTAGTGTGAGCTGCAACCAGCCCAACTGTCAAACTGACCCAGACAGGGAATCCACAAACAGGCAGAGTCACAGAAATGGTATAAGCAAGAAAATGCTCACTTTCTAAAAGTGACATTTTCAAACACAATCTCAAACTCAACTTTACTAAAAGATGTATATTTAAATTGTGAGCTCAGAGACCCCAAACTCCACATGTCCATCTGCTCCCAAAGGGAATCTACACTTTAATCAGATTTAAAGGTAGCCCTCATGTTAACCTATGAGAAGGACAGGCCTTGCAACCGTGAAAAACGAATTTAGCAATATTTCACTGTCAGGACATATAAAACACATTACTATGGCCCTAATTCTAACCTTGGCGGAAGGCGGAGGCCGTCCGCCAAGGTACCGCCGTCAGAACACCGCACCGCGGTCGAAAGACCGCTGCGGTGATTCTGACATTTGCCCTGGGCTGGCGGGCGGCCGCCAAAAGGCCGCCCGCCAGCCCAGGGCAAATCAACCTTCCCACTAGGATGCCGGCTCAGAATTGAGCCGGCGGAGTGGGAAGGTGCGACGGGTGCAGTTGCACCCGTCGCGTATTTCAGTGTCTGCTAGGCAGACACTGAAATACTTTGTGGGGCCCTCTTACGGGGGCCCCTGCCGTGCCCATGCCATTGGCATGGGCACGGCAGGGGCCCCCAGGGGCCCCGCGGCACCCCCTACCGCCATCCTGTTCCTGGCGGGCGAACCGCCAGGAACAGGATGGCGGTAGGGGGTGTCAGAATCCCCCATGGCGGCGCAGCAAGCTGCGCCGCCATGGGGGATTCTAAGGGCAGCGGTAAACCGGCGGGAGACCGCCGGTTTACCCTTTCTGGCCGCGGCTGAACCGCCGCGGTCAGAATACCCTGCGGGGCACCGCCGGCCTGTCGGCGGTGCTCCCGCCGACCCTGGCCCCGGCGGTCTTGTACCGCCGGGGTCAGAATCACCCCCTATATGTCCTACCTTAACCATACACTGCACCCTGCCTTTGGGGATACCTAGGGCCTACCTTGGGGGTGTCTGACATGTATGAAAAGGGAAGGTTTAGGCCTGGCAAGTGGGTACACTTGACAAGTCGAATTTACAGTTACAACTGCACACACAGACACTGCAGTGGCAGGTCTGAGCCATGATTACAGAGCTACTTATGTGGGTGGCACAACCAGTGCTGCAGGCCCACTAGTAGCGTTTGATTCACAGGCCCTGGCACCCCTAGTGCACTTTATTAGGGACTTGCTAGTAAGCCAAATATGCCAATCATGGATAAGCCAATTACATACACATTTTGTAAAGGAGCACTTGCACTTTAGCACTGGTTAGCAGTGGTAAAGTGGCCAGAGTAACAAAAACAGTAAAATCAGAGTCCAGCACACATCAAAAACCTGGGGAACAGAGGTAAAAAGTTAAGGGAGACCACGCCAAGGATGAAAAGTCTAACACGTGTCCCCCCAGCTGAAAGTGGGGAGCAACTACCCAACCTCATGGGAGTTCTCATCACTAAGATGGAAGAACCTGGACAGACCATCAGCATTGGTGTGTTCTGTACCAGGGCGGTGTTCCACCGTAAAGTCCATACCCTGTAGGGAAATGGACCACCTCAACAGTTTTGGATTGTCAACCCTCATCTGCATTAACCATCGGAAGGGCCTGTGGTCGGTCTGAACCCGGAAGTGAGTCCCAAACAAGTAGGGTCTTAGCTTCTTCAGTGCCCAGACCACAGCAAACGCGTCACGTTTTATGGCACTCCACCTACGTTCCCTGGGTAGTAACCTCTTGCTAATGAAGGCTGTGGGTTGATCTAGGCCCTCTTCATTAAGCTGTGAGAGTACTGCTCCAATACCATGCTCTGAGGCGTCTGTTTGCACAACAAACTCCTTGGAGTAGTCAGGGGCCTTCAGCACAGGTGCTGTGCACATGGCAGCCTTCAGGGCATCAAAAGCATTCTGGCACGCCTCTGTCCAGATCACTTTCCTGGGTTGCTTCTTCGAAGTCAACTCAGTTTAGGGGGTAACATTGGTACCATATCCCTTAACAAAACTCCTGTAATATCTGGAAAGACCTAAAAAGGCTCTCACTTCAGTCTGGGTCTTGGGAGGCTCCCAAGCCAGAATTGTGTCAATCTTATGCTGTAGGGGTGCCACCTGGCTACTCCCCACCTGGTGTCCTAAGTACACCACAGAACCCTGCCCTATTTGGTACTTGCTCGCCTTAATAGTGAGGCCTGCCTTATGCAGTGCCTCCAACACTCTCCAGAGGTGTTGCAGGTGTTCCTCCCATGTGGAACTAAACATAGCAATTTCATCCAGGTAGGTGGCACTGAACTCATCCAGCCCAGCCAACACCTGGTTGACCAACCTCTGAAAGGTGGCAGGGGCATTCTTCATCCTAAATGGCATCACTTTAAATTGAAAGTGTCCATCTGGCGTAGAGAATGCTGACCTCTCCTTGGCCCCCTCAGTTAAGGCAATCTGCCAGTACCCAGATCATAAATCAAACGTACTGAGGTACTTGGCAGCTCCCAACCGGTCAATGAGCTCATCAGCTTGGGGGATGGGGTGTGCGTCAGTCTTGCTGACTGCATTGAGTACCCGGTAGTCCACACAGAACCTGAGTTCTGGAGTGGCACCAGGTGCAGCAGCCTTTGGGACAAATACCACTGGGCTGGCCCAAGGACTGCTGGAATGCTCAATAGCCCCTAGGGTTAACATTTTGGATACTTCATCCTTAATGCAAGCCCTGACCCTGTCAGTCACCCTGTAAACCTTCTGTTTAATAGGTGTACTGTCCCCAGTTTCCACATCATGTGTACACAAGTGTGTGACTCCTTGGATCAGAAAAAAACAGGGAGGCGAACCGTCCCAACACTTGGCGACAGTCCCTCTGCTGTTCCTCAGTCAGGGAGGGGGAGAGGATCACTCCCTCCACTGACCCATCTTTTTCTCCTGCAGACAGGAGGTCGGGAAGAGGCTCGCTCTCCTCCTCTACCCCATCATCTGTGGCAAGGAGCATTGTCAGCTCCGTCCGCTCAAAGTGTGGCTTGAGGCGGTTGACATGCAGGACCCTTAAATGGTTCCTTGGAGACTGCAAGTCCACCAGGTAGGTGACTTCGCTCTTGCGCTCCACCACCTCAAATGGCCCAGTCCACTTATCCTGTAGCGCCCTAGGCTCCACTGACACCATCACCCACACTTTCTGACCAGGTTGAAACTCGACCAGAGTGGCATTCCGGTCATACCACCATTTCATATCCTCCTGGCTTGCTTCCAGGTTCTCCTGAGCGAGACTCCTGAAGCGGGAAGTCTAGTTTCTTAAAGACAGCATGTAGCTAAATACATCCTGGGGTGGTTTCTTGGAGCTTTCTCCAAAGCTTCCTTCACCAGACTCAAGGGTCCCCTCCCAGGGTGCCCATAGATGAGCTTGAAGGGGCTAAACCAAGTCCCTCCCTGTAAGCGAACAGAAGGCATGACAAGAGGACGTCCCACTTCTACCTCAAGGCCTCTGGCAGGCCCTGGATCATGCCTTTCAAGGTGCGGTTGAATCTGTCAACCAGACCATTACCTTGGGGGTGGTAAGTGGTGGTGAACTTGTGGGTTACCCCACACACCTCCCAGAGACTTCACATATGTAGATATGAAGTTGGTACCCTATCAGATACCACTTCCTTGGTGAACCCCATGCAGGTAAAAACTCCCATTAAGGCACGGCCCACCACCGGGGCAGTGACGGTCCTTAGAGGAATGTCTTCTGGGTAGCGGGTGGCATGGTCCACCAAGACCAGGAGGAACCTGCTGCCCATGGCTGTCTTGGGATCCAGAGGCCCCACAATGTCAATACCAACCCTTTCAAAGGGGGTACTAACTACAGGAAAAGGCTAGAGGGGTGCCTTACATTTCCCCCCGCTCTTGCCACTTGCCTGACAAGTTTGGCAAGACCTACAGTAGGCATCAGAGTGCTTTTGCATTTGAGGCCAATGAAAGTGGGTGGCAAGTCTGTCAAAGGTCTTGCCCTGCCCCAAATGTCCAGCTAAAGGCACATCATGAGCCAGACCCAGTAGGAAGGCCCTAAAGCACTGCGGTACCACCAGCACTCAAGCTGACCCAGTCTCAGGAACCTTAGGCTCGCTATAGAGGAGGCCATCCTCCCAGTAGATTAGGTGTGATCCTGGCTCCTCGCCAGCCGCCTGGGCTGCAGCCTGCTGCCGCAGCCCCTTTAGAGTAGGGCATACCTTCTGTGCTCACAGAATGCCTCTTTGGTGGGCCACCCTTCCTGCTGCCACTGCGACAGCTCAGGGACCTCCCCCAGTTCAGCCACCTGTTCCCCTGTAGGCTCCAGGACGTCACCCTCAGGCTCCGCCATCTCCTGGGCCGTGTGAACTTCGGGGGCCGGTTTCCCGCGCCTCCTGCCCTTCCTCTTCCTAGCGGTCCCCTGGGCCACTGTTTCGGGCTCCAGGGGCCTTTGAACACCCTGACAGGCTGCCATTGACCGGTGGATACGCATACCCACCCAGGCAGAAACAACATCTCCAAGTGAGACCTGTGTTCTACCTCCTTCCACGGGGAATCCTCCACGTCATTGCCTAGCAAACAATCAACAGGCATGGTTGGACTCACAGCTACTTTCAAGGAACCTGAGACCCCCCCCATTCAAAAGGAACCTGCGCCACTCTGCACAGGCGCTCTGAGTTGTCCACTGCAACTACTTGGTGAAGTACCCGGGGATCAATCTGCTCTTCAGACAACAGCTGACTCCTCACACTGGCTCCTGTTTCTCTCAGAGCCTCCACCCTCTGTCCATTGATGGTCACCCACTGCCTGTACTTCTTAGTGTTTTAAGGCACTTGGGGTCTCTGGACCAGCTCACTGTCCCCTAGTGAGACAAGGGTCATCTGAGCTGGTTCCCATCCACCTGAAACCAACTCCTCCCCAAGCGCTACACTGGCCAAATCCTGGGACGGCGCACCAGTGTGTGCATGTGTACTTTTGGGCCATTTGGGGTCCCCCCTCACATGACCCACTTGGTCACATGCATAGCACTTACAAGGGGGACCACCTGCCACTGGCTTCCCTTTGGAGAAACATGGCTTCTTCTCACTGGGGGGTTGGGAATCCTTACCCTGGGAATCAGTTTGGGGCCTTTCAGAGAACTCCCCCTGTTCACCCTTACCCCCCTTTCTTCTGCGAGGGACCCTGCCCACCCTTAGCGTGGTCTCCCCCATACCTCTTTTGGACCCTGGTGCTCTCCCAGTGGTTCGCTTCCTGCACAAGCTTCCTGGGATCAGTCAGCTTGCTGTCAATCAGGTGCTGGCGCAGCTCTGGAAAACATAAACTGTACAAGTGCTCCCAAGCAATCAGATTGTAAAGCCCCTCATACATAGTTACCTTACTACCCTTCACCCAACCATCCAGTGACCTGCAAAAAGAATCTACACATTCCAACCATGTTTGAGATTCCTTTTTCTTGTACGATCTAAACTTATCCTTATACTGCTCAGGGGTGAGACCATACCTTGTGAGTAGGGCATCCTTCATGATAGTGCAGGTGAGATTCTGAGCATCCCCTAAGGCTGTCAGTGTATCCCTGCCCTCTACCTCAAAGTGCTTCCACAGACCCGCCCCCCAATGAGCTTCACGGACCAGATTTATGTGGAGAGCAGACTCATAACCCTTGAACCACATGTATATGTCATCCTCCCTCTTGTAATCCTTCACAAGATCCTTTGGTATGTGTACTCTTTTTTCAGGCTACACTGTAGTAATGCTGCCACGATCTCTTCTAGACTGGATCCTCTGATCTAACTCCTTTAAGTTAAGCTCATGAGGCAGCTGCATCTTCTTTTTCTCAAGGACTGCTCTTCTCTCCTCCCTCTCCCTCTCCATTTCCAACTCCATCTTTAGACTGAGTGTTTTCAGCTCCAATTGGTACTCCCTCTCTGCCTGTCTGTCCTGTAACTCTTCAGGGGTCAGACCCTTGGAGGATAAACTGCTACCTGCCCTAGAGACTCTCTCCCTGTCTATAACAGGTCCACCCACTATACCATTGTGAATGGATTTCCCCTCTCCCTCCTCATCCTCCTCATCCTCTGTGTGCTCCTCAACTTCTGTGGCTGTCACCCAGGCCCTCAGCGCCTTTTGTAGCTCCTCCTTCTTGGATGAACTCTTAATGGGACAGTCAAAACCTTTACAAAACTGCTCCAACTGAGCCTTTGTATGGCTTTCTAATTTCTCTAGGTCAAAAGCAGCTTCAACTGATGCATCTCCATATTGAGACATGATGTGCAAAGTGCAAAGTTCCAAAGGCAGAAAAACAAGTTCCCAAATGAATTTCAAGAAAAGTAAATCAAGGGATCAGCGAAAATGGAAGTAGAACAAAAACAGTACCAAAGAGGAAAAGGAAAAATCACAAGACAAGTAGTATGAGGTCACGTAGTGGTCTGAGATCAAAACAGTAGTGTACACTTAATCACTGTATGTCAAGTACAAATACAAGTCCAATCCCATCCGCTGATCACCAATGTTAGAAATGGGGTCTTTGGTTGACAGTCAGGTTTCCCCCTGTTCAAGCAAGGACCCTCACTCTAGTCAGGGTAAAAGAGAATCACCCTCAACTAACCCCTGCTTACTCCCTTGGTAGCTTGGCAGAGCAGTAGGCTTAACTTCAGAGTTCTAGGTGTAAAGTATTTGTACCAACACACACAGTAACTTAATGAAAACACTACAAAATGACACAACACAGGTTTAGAAAATTAGGAAATATTTATCTAAACAAAACAAGACCAAAATGGCAAAAATCCACAATACAGAAGACAAGTTATCAATTAAAAATCAAAAAGAGTCTTTAAGTAGTTTTAAACAGCTAGCGTGAAAATGTACCTTGTGCGTGTCAAAAATAACCCCACACGGGCGGGTGTGCATCAAAAAGGGCTAGCGATGCATCGATATCACTCACGAGCGAGACCTTCCATCGTTTCTCCTTTCCGTCGAGTTGGCGTGCAAGGTTTCTTCTCTCCGCAGGAGAGTGATGCGTCGATTCGGTCCGCACACGGGTCCAGACAGGCCTTGTGTTGTTTTTGTATGCACAACAATGGTTTGCATCAGGAATTCAGCCGCACGATGATCTGAAAACCACGCAGCGCGGGTTGCGATCTCCCAGCCTCCGCCAGCGATGCTGTGCGTCATTTCTCCAGCCGCGGACGTCGATTCTTCGGTCACGTTGCAGGCGAGCGTAGATTTCAGCTGCGAAGCCGGCGGCGCATTGACTTTCCCGGAGGTTGCATCGAAATTTTCCCCGTACGGCATCCGTGCATCGATTTCCTCTTCTTATTCTACCAGCTTCTCCTTTCAGGGCCCCAGGAACTGGGTGGGCACAACTTGGCAGGGTAGGAGTCTCTCCAGAGATTCCAGGTGCTGGCAGAGAGAAGTCTTTGCTGTCCCTGAGACTTCAAACAACAGGAAGCAAGCTCTAAATCAAGCCCTTGGAGATTTCTTCTCAAGATGGAAGGCACACAAAGTCCAGTCTTTGCCTTCCTACTCTGGCAGAAGCTGCAACTGCAGGATAGCTCCACAAAGCACAGTCACAGGCAGGACAGCTCTTCTTCCTCAGTACTTCAGCTCTTTTCCAGGCAGACGTTCCTCTTGTTTCCAGAAGTGTTTCTAAAGTCTGTAGTTTTGGGTGCCTTTCTTATACCCAATTTCTCCTTTGAAGTAGGCCTACTTCAAAGTAAAGTCTCTTTTGAATGTGAAATCCTGCCTTGCCCAGGCCAGGCCCCAGACACTCACCAGGGGGTTGGAGACTGCATTGTGTGAGGGCAGGCACAGCCCTTTCAAGTGTGAGTGAACACTCATCCCCTCTCTCCTAGCACAGATGGCTCATCAGGAGATGCAGGCTACAACACAGCTCCCTTTGTGTCACTGTCTAGTGTGAGGTGCAACCAGGCCAACTGTCAAACTGACCCAGACAGGGAATCCACAAACAGGCAGAGTCACAGAAATGGTATAAGCAAGAAAATGCTCACTTTCTAAAAGTGTCATTTTCAAACACACAATCTCAAAATCAACTTTACTAAAAGATGTATTTTTAAATTGTGAGCTCAGAGACCCCAAACTCCACATGTCCATCTGCTCCCAAAGGGAATCTACACTTTAATCAGATTTAAAGGTAGCCCCTATTTTAACCTATGAGAGGGACAGGCCTTGCAACAGTGAAAACGAATTTGGCAATATTTCACTGTCCGGACATATAAAACACATAACTATGGGGGTCATTCCGACACCGGCGGGCGGCGGGCGCCGCCCGCCGGGCGGAAACCGCCCAAACACCGCCCTGCGGTCAAATGACCGCGGGGAGCATTTTGACTTTCCCGCTGGGCCGGCGGGCGATCTTCAAAAGATCGCCTGCCGGCCCAGCGGGAAAGCCCCAGCAAAGATGAAGCCGGCTCCATTCGGATTTGCTGGGGTGCGACGGGTGCAGTTGCACCCGTCGCGATTTTCAGTGTCTGCTATGCAGACACTGAAAATCTTGTTGGGGCCCTGTTAGGGGGCCCCTGCAGTGCCCATGCCAGTGGCATGGGCACTGCAGGGGCCCCCAGGGGCCCCACGACACCCGTTCCCGCCAGCCTGGTTCTGGCGGTGAAAACCGCCAGAACCAGGCTGGCGGGAAGGGGGTCGGAATCCCCATAGCGGCGCTGCATGCAGCGCCGCCATGGAGGATTCCCTGGGGCAGGGGAAAACCGGTGGGAAACCGCCGGTTCCCCTTTTCTGACCGCGGCTTTACCGCCGCGGTCAGAATGCCCCGGAAGCACCGCCAGCCTGTTGGCGGTGCTTCCTCTGCCCTCTGCCCTGGCGGTGAGACACCGCCAGGGTCAGAATGAGGGCCTATATGTCCTACCTTAACCATACACTGCACCCTGCCCTTGGGGCTACCTAGGGTTAACCTTAGGGGTGTCTGACATGTAAGAAAAGGGAATGTTTAGGCCTGGCAAGTGGGTACATTGCCAAGTCAAATTTACAGTTAATACTGCACACACAGACACTGCAGTGGCAGGTCTGAGACATGAGTACAGAGCTACTTATGTGGGTGGCACAACCAGTGCTGCAGGCCCACTAGTAACATTTAATTCACAGACCCTGGCACCCCTAGTGCACTTTATTAGGGACTTACTAGTAAACCAAATATTCCAATCATGGATAAGCCAATTACATACACATTTTGTAAAGCAGCACTTGCACTTTAGCACTGGTTAGCAGTGGTAAAGTGCCCAGAGTAACAAAAACAGTAAGGGGCATATTTATACTCTGTTTGCGCTGGATTTGCGTCGTTTTTTTTTACGCAAATCAGACGCAAAGCTAACTCCATATTTATACTTTGACGCTAGACCCGTCTAGCGTCAAAATTCTTGGAGTTTGCGTCATGTTTTAGCATGGACACCTACCTTGCGTTAATGAGATGCAGGGTAGGCGTTTCCACGCAAAAAATGACTCTAAGGCCTTTGCGCCTTATTTAAACTCCCGTGCAAAAATGACGCACGGGAGGGGGCTGGCCTTAAAAAATGACGTGCAGCCGCATTTGCGTCATTTTTTAACACCTGCTCAGGGCAGGCGTTAAGGGATCTGTAGGCTCGGTAGGAGCCCAGAGGTGCCCTCCCATGCCCCCAGGGACACCCCCTGCCACCCTCGCCCACCCCTGGAGGATACCCATGGATGGGGGGACCCATCTCAGGTAAGTACAGGTAAATAGAGGTAAGTATTTTTTTTTATTTTTAAGTGGCATATGGGGGCCTAACTTGGGCCCCCTACATGCCACTGTGCCCAATGGCCATGCCCAGGGGACAGAAGTCCCCTACGCCAGCGCTGCCCGGTTCGTGTCATTTTTTTTTACGCTCACCAGGCAGCAGCGCCGGCTAGCGTCATTCCATAAATATGACGCCCGGCTGGCGCGTTGGAATGGGGTTAGCCGGTGTTAAATTTTTTGACGCAAAACTGCGTTAGCGCAGTTTTGCGTCAAAAAGTATAAATATGGGCCTAAGATCGGAGTCCAGCACACATCAATAACCTGGGGAACAGAGGCAAAAAGTTAAGGGAGACCACGCCAAGGATGAAATGTCTAACAATGACGATCATGATGATGATGAAGATAATAATAATAATAATAATAATAATAATAATCTATGCCAATACTAATAATTAACACTTATTATTATGATACTTTTATTATCTTTAAGATTTTTAGTATTACTGCTGCTAATAGAAACAATGATGGTTATAATAATATCAATAATATTAATAATAATAATAATAATAACCAATGACAATACTAATAATTACCAATGATTATTATGATTATTTTATTATCATTCCGATTTTCAGTATTACTGCTGCTAGTAGAAATAATTATGATGATACTAATAATAATAATAACACCAACAACAATCGTCATCATCATAAAAGTAACAATAATTCTTTTACAACCATTGAGCCCCCGGCAGTCCCCACTGTTCTCAAAAGAACTGCACCAAATCTCACCTTGAAGGTCAAACCTGGGCTGTGATTGTCTAGGTTTCTCTATTATCAGGCGTGAAAGGATCCCTTTCCTCTCTGAACAGTCTGTGCACACTCACCTACAAGTCCAGAACAGAGACAACTGTCTACAACCAGGCTCCCTGCTCCCTAGCAGGCTTACGAAGTACTTTATTTTCACTGATTGTCACTGTGCAAGTACTAGCTTTTGATCCAATATAACATTTTGTGCTTAAGTGTCTTAGGGAGAAAAGGCCCATATTAACCCTTTCTCAAGTGATCAAATCCTAAAGGTGACTCCATTATTTCCAACCTTTATTCTAATTCTCAAGGCACGCTCCAAGCAGAAGGTGGAAGTTTCATTAAACTAACGGAATTTTGTGTAAAGTCCATATATGGGGTTTCAAGGGAAACTGGTTTGAGCAGTGCTTGACTTGTAAATAAACATGTGCCGGTGCCCAAAGCCCTCTTTTGAAACACGCAGCTGCTGCATTTAAATGTGCAAACCATCTCGGGCCTCTTTAATCCATTTACAGCCACTCCCTGCCCCTTCAGATCACTCTTGCACTTTCTGCTTTGTCCCTTTCTGACACTTTCTCTATTGTCTTTTGCTCACAGGAAATGCTTGATGCAGAAAACTAAGTGCCGGCCCTCAAAAATATGTGACCGTGCCCCGCACCGGAAACCACTGGCTCAAGTTAAGCACTGGGTTTGAGTATACAAGTCTTGTATGAACAATGGAACTGGTGTGTGCCGAGGCACAATGCAGTGTCTGCTCGAATGAGTTTCATTTCAGTACCTTGTGTCACTTTTGCCTGAGAGGTATGCCCTTGCGTTCATTTTTTGTACAAGAAACTGCCCAGTTTCAGTGTGTTTTACGCTTCCTGGCTCTGCTTTGCTTTGAATCGCACCCTGATGCAGGTGCGACTCCCAGGGCTTTGCCGGGGTGGGACAGGGATGTGGGGGGACGGTGGGAGAGGGGAGGTCAGAGGGGCGCAGGAGAAAATTTATAAAAGTTTTTTTTTTTTTAAATCACTTACCTGCTTTGCTCCCGCACCACTCCGCTCCTGTCGCTGCTGCAGGCACAGGCTCAGAGCAGCATCAGGATTGGCTGGATGCACCCAGTCAGGGTGCTCCCAGGCAGACTGGGAGCCTGCACAGAATCCTGTGTGCATGTGTGTTTGGACGGCCCGAGACGGCCAAACACACATGCGCTCTGAGGAGAGTGCACAGTGCACTCCCCTCTGCTCGTCACCCCCAATGCCCCGCCCATTTCACATGGAAAGGATAATACCCACATTTTATTATCCTATGCATGTGAAAGGATTTGCAACGGGGGGCGACGCTCCTCTGCACAAATGGAGGAGCCGCGCCTGCCCTGACGAACTCCGAGTAGTAACCACCTCCCCATCCAGCATCAAAAGTAAAATGTCATCATAGTATCCTACACTTTATCCTTTACCTAAAGTGTCCAATGCATTTTCTCTGTTTCTAATATTGTGGCCAGTTTGTGCAGACAGATATTTTATTCTCAGTGTGCCTACTCAAGCTGATATGGGACCTATGTTCCATCCTTTACTATAAAATCCTGTTTTTTTATTCAGAGCAAATGCTGAAATAAAAAGATACGATGTACCATGAAATAACAAGATATGACGTACTGTGAAATAAAAATATATGCTGTAGCATTAGACTCTAAGGCCCTCATTACAACTATGGCGGGCGGCAACCGCCGCCCGGCAAGTTGTAACCGCTGTGCGGCCGCCAATGCGGCCGCACTCCTGCGGTGGCCATTAAGACATCCCCGCCGGCCCAGCGGGGATGTCGGGCGCAACATGCGAGCCGGCTCCAAATGGAGCCGACGGTGTTGCGGCTGTGCGACGGGTGCAGTTGCACCCGTCGTGCTTTTCACTGTCTGCTGTGCAGACAGTGAAAAGCTGTGTGGGGCTGTGCCAGAGGCATGGGCAGTGCAGGGGCCCCCAGGGGCCCCACGACTCCCCTTTCCGCCATGAAAAGGCTGGCGGAAAGGGGACTCGTAATCCCCTGCAAGCAGCTCTGCCCTGGCGGATTAAATCCTCCGGGACCACTGTGGCGGAAAACCGCCGCTCCCGGCGGTACGACCACGGCACTTCCGCCGCGGTCGCAATACCTGAGATTGCACCGCCAGCCTGTTGGCGGTGCAACCTCCAAAACAGCCCTGGCGGTCTTTCACAGCCAGAGTTTTAATGAGGGCCTAAATGTATACATGTAATTGTTATTAGTATAGTGAAAACAAGTCAGAAAGCAGGTTAGCGGTGTAAGGAGAGACTAGTTATTGAAGCGCTCACCGGTTTCTGGGAGCAGACATGTACTGATGATGAAATGTTCTATAAAGAGGTGCGCCTTCAACTCTAAATAGGAGGAGCAACTTCAGGGCAATCCCAGATGCAAGGATGTTGTACCGGATTCTTGTTGCATACAACCCACATGTAATCAGGCCCACATTGTCTTGTTTTTATTCTTTTACACTCCATTGTCCCCAGTCTGACGGTGTCTCAGATGCAGATGTGCGGAGAGCCAGCACCCCTGGGAAGCTTTTCAGCTACATATTTCGTGGTGCTGGTCATGATGGCTTTGTAAATGATGCAGCTTATTTTGAAATGGCCCATGCTGGCAAGGGGTCCCACTGAAGTTCCATCAGGATGAAGTGATCTGATCATATTTCTTCAGGCCCTGGATAATGTGCTGTGGCATGTTGGATTCCCAAAAGGAGAACAATATGTACTTCATATTATCTGACCACAGAGTAGTGGTTCTCCTTTTAATCTCATTGGATAAGCTCAAGAATGTGTAATGTGGGCTAAAGGGCTAAAAGGCTACTTATTACAAACAACATTGGCAAACACCAATCAGTCCAGATAACTCTTGGTTGTCTTACTGGAGGGGATTGTTAAAGCTCATCCATATTTCAACATCTTGTAATATTGTAACTGAAAGTGTGAAAGTTGCATTACTAGGCTACATGAGGTAAGATGGTGACCATTTTGGACATGAGTGAAAATAATGGCCTGGATGGGTGCTGAATTCGTCCCCCTGCAGTCCTTCTCAGCTCTAAAATTCAGTATATTTGCAAGTTCAGTTTATAAAAAAATTCAAACATCTTGGGTAGTAAAATATCCTGGCAGGTGACTATACATTAAAAGCAATAGTCTTGTGAACTCTGACTGAGTTCCCCCACTAACACAGCAAAGTATTCCGCAGAGAAAATAGGATTTAATAAGGCTAGCCTTGGCTAGCCTACATGAACTGATGAATTAGCAGCAAGACAATACACAGAGGTATATTTACTAATAAAACATAGGATTGTATAACATAAGACTTTTTCAAAGTAGAGCAGAAAGAAAATATGCAAATCAGAGAATAACATTAAAAGAAAGAAAATTGTTTCAGGTAGTCAAATATTAAGATGGAAAATATTCAATCAATATCAATCAATCATCATATTTGTAAAGTGCAGCTTATCACCCCCAGAGGGTATCCAGGCACTAGAGGTTGTCACTGTGTGTCCAAGCTACTCCTCGAAGAGCTATGTCTTGAGTTTTATTCTGAATTCGAGGAGGGTGTGTGCAGGGCGAAGGTGGGAAATCGTTTCAGTTCTTTGCAGTTAGGAAGGAGAAGGATCGTGCTCTGCATCGGCTGCATCAGATTCTTGGGACATGGGTGAGGGAGAGGATTCACGAGCAGAGCTCCCTGGTTGGCTGGTGGAAGGAGAGTCTGCTGTTGATTAGCATGGGTCCGATTTTGTGGAGGTCTTTGTAGGCGATGGTGAGAACTTTGAATTTGCATTTCTTGTGCACCGGCAGCCAGTGTAGACCTCTGAGGTGGGTGGTGATGTGGGTTCTTCTGGGAAGGTCTAGGACGAGTCTTGCTGCTGCGTTCTGGATGGTCTGGAGGTGGTGGATGAGCTGGGTGGGGAGACGGGCATAGAGGGCATTTCCTTAGTCAAGTCTGCTGGTGATGATAGCTTGAGTGACCGTCTTTCTGATTTTGAGGGGAATCCAGTTGAAGACCTTCTGTAGCATGCAGAGGTTGTGAAGGCTGGTGGAGGCCACTGTGTTTATCTGTTGTTTTAAGGTGAGTTTGTTGTCGATGATGATGCTGAGGTTGCCGGCGTGGTCCGTCGGTGATGGGGGTTGTCCAAGTGTGGAGGGCTACCAGGATGCGTCCCACGGGGATGGGTTGGTTCCGAAGATGATCACCTCCGTCTTGTCCATGTTCAGTTGCAAGCAGATGGATTTCATACAATCGGCAATATGTGTCATGGCGTTATGAAGTTGTCTCTGGGGGTTGCGTGGTCTTCAGTGAGGGAGATTATTAGTTGGGTGTCGCTGGTGTAAGAGATGATATTGAGTCCAATGGCATGAACAATCTTGACTAGTGGTGTCACGTAAACTTTGATGAGGGTGTGCTGAGAGAGGATCCCTGGGGGACGTTGCATATGTTGCTCTTAGGTTCAGAGGTGAAGGGTGGGAGGCGGATCCTCTGAGTGCGGCCTGTGATGAAGGCATGGATCTATTTGAGGGCGCTGCATCAGAGCCCGATGTAGTGGAGTCTGGCAGATGGTGTTGAATGCGGAAGAGAGGTCTAGGAGGATCTGGGCTGCTTTTTCTCCGCAGTGAAGGAGGGACCTGATGTCATCCATTACAGCGATAAGGGCGAGCTCAGTGCTGTCGTTGGAGTCAAGTAGGTTGAGTTTTTCCAGGTGTTCAGAGAGCTGTTTGTTTAGGGTTTTTTCTATGTTCTTGGCTGGAAAAGAAAGCAGAGTGATGAGGTGGTAATTTTTGAGTTCGCTGGGGTCAGCAGAGGAATTCTTCAGTAGTGGCTTGACCTCTGCTTATTTCCATGCTTCGGGGATGGTGGCAGTCCTGATAGAGGTGTTAAAGATGGGAGCGAGGATTCTGCTGATTTTCTTCTGCCCCAGGCTGAAGATGTAATGTGGGCAGGGGCCATTGGGTGAGCCAGAGTGTATTGAGTTCATGAGGATGGCCATTTCCTGGATAGCTGGTGGCTTTCCCAGTCTGTGATGAGGTGGCTGGGGGAGTCCTCCAAAGGTGTCAGTAGGTGTTCGATGCTGGTGGGTTGGGGTTGAAAGTTCCAAAAATCGCCATAAGCGTTAGTGGGGCAAAACATGTTGCTGTCATGCTCACAAACAAAAAATGGTTTTGTACCAAGAGTGTGCAGCACACCAAACATGTAAACATGTGATTAGGGAAAGGCAGCAGAAGGTGTTCCCATAATTTTGTAGGTGCTGCAGACTGCATCTCTATGGGCTGTGGATATGTTGCCTGGCAACCAAGACATATCGGGAGTTTTTAAGAAGTTGTCTTTGCTGTTTATTCTGTATTAGTGTCAAGTGATGCAGATTGGATGGGAGATGTATGAAATTATCCATAAAGTGGTGGTGAGAGGTGGTAAGGTGGTGGTTTTGATAAGTTGCAAGCTCAAAGATGGTGGTTTTTCCCAGAGTCAAGTAATATGATTACACAATGGTCAAAACACTGTGGTTTGTTTGATCATTGAGATAAATAAATATGATCTCAGATTTAGAGTAGCTTCCTCTTTATGACTGGCTTAGTTTATAATCTTGATGCTGATAGTCAAAGGTGTACATTGTTTAGAACATATTCACCTTGCCACAAAGCCTTGCTAATACTGCACTGTTAGAGCTTTACTTGTCTCCTGTTCTGCATCTTTCAACTGATAGTACCCGTATAAAATCCAATTCCCAAAGAGAAAGTGTTAGAAATGGGGTCTCTAGTTCGCAGAGGTATACACATTTGTCCAAGTAGGGACCACAATCCTAGTGAGGGTAAGTCACACACAATCCAAACTATCCTGTGCCCACCCTCTGGTAGCTTGGTACTGAGCCGTCAGGCTTAACTTAGAAGCCAATGTGTAAAGTATTTGTGCAATATATCATACAGTAACACAGTGAAAACACCACAAAAATACATCACACAGGTTTAGTAAAATATAAGATATTTAGCTGGTTAAATTAAGGTAGAAATGATAAGGATTCAATAAGCACAAGCTGAGATATCACTTTTGCAAGATTAAAATGAGTATTAAATCTTATAAATCAACAGTTGTCTCTTGTTTGCACAACATACCTGGTTTGCGTCAAAAATAACATGCACCAAGACCACAGAGGAGGAGATGCGTGGAAAAATAGGGCGTGCGTCGGATTTTCCGACATGGCACAGATAATAAGTTGTTTCCTTCCATACATCAAGGGGGTTTGCGTCGATTTGTGGCGCGCATTCTTGGGTCCTCACTGTGTTGTTGCTGCTCCCCGTCGGATAATGATCCCTTTTCTTCCAGCCTTTCCCTGGTGGGTTCCCCCGCCAGGGAAAGGCTGGCGGAAGGGGTGCTCCGGGGCCCTCCTGGGGGCCCCTGCACTGCCCATGCACTTGACATGGGCAGTGCAGGGGCCCCTGTGCAGTGCCCCATTGCGCAGGTCACTGCCGGGTTTACGGGCAGTGATCTGTGCGACGGGTGCAGCTGCACCCGCCACACAGAGGCAATGTCCCGGCCAGACATTCTGCTGGGACGGCGGCCCGAAACAGTGTTTCAACCCGCTGGCCCAGCAGAATGTTTATAACGCGGCCGGCGGGGTCCCAAGTGGGCTGGCGGTCTATGGAAAGACCGCCAGCATGAACACGGCAGTGTTTACCGCCGTGATCATAATGACCCCCTAAGTCTTTTTGGCCCGGAGACTTTAGAAAACAGGAGGCAAGCTCAATCCAAGCCCTTGGAGAGCACTTCTCAGCAAAGTGAGAGGGCAGCAAGGCAGCAGGACAACAGCAGGACAGCAGTCCTTCTCAGCAAAGTAGTCCAAATGAGTCCTTTGGGCAGCCAAGCAGTTCCTCTTGACAGGTTGCAGGTTCAGGTCCAGAAGTGTCTGAGTTGGTGGGGTCAGGGACTCAGTTTATATACCCAAAAATGCCTTTGAAGTGGGGAAGACTTCAAACAGTGGTTTTGAAGTGCACAAGTTCCCCTTTCAGTACACGTCTGTCTGCCAGGGTCCCAGTAGGGGTTTGGCAGTCCATTGTGTGACGGCAACCCACTAGCCTTTGAAATGTGTCGGGCCCTCCCAGCCCAGGAAGACCCATTCAGTATGCAGATGAGTGCAGGTGTGACTGAGTATCCTGTGTTTGTGGGTGTCTGGGTGAAATGCACAAGGGAGCTGTCAACCTGCCCAGCCCAGACATTGATTGGAGACAGGCTGTAAGGCACAAATTGATTTTAAGCGCAGACAAATGTCCACTTTCTTAAAATGGCATTTCTGAAATAGTAATATAAAATCCAACCTCACCAATAAGAAGGATTTTCTATTAACATTCTGGCCACACTAAATATGACCTGGTTGCCCCTTTCTGATCAGAATCTACCACTCAAACAGTATATGAGGGTAGCCCTAATGCTAGCCTTTGAAAGGATCAGGCCTCACAGTAGTAGAAACCGAATTTAGGAGTTTTACACTACCAGGACATGTAAAAAACACATGTACCTGTCCTGCCGTTTACCTACAGAGCACCCTGCCCTGTGGGTTACCTAGGGCCTATCTTAGGGGTGACTTATGTGTAGAAACGGGGGTGTTTAAGGCTTGGGAAGTACTTTTAAATGCCAAGTCGATTGCAATGGCAGGCCTGAGACATGGTTAAAGGGCTACTTAGGTGGGTGGCACAAGCAGTGCTGCAGGGCCACTAGTAGCATTCAATTAGTAGGCCCTGGGCACAGGTAGTGCACTTTACTAGGGACTTACAAGTAAATCAAATATGCCAATTGGAAATGAACCAATGTTATCATGTTTAAGGGAGAAAGCATATGCACTTTAGCACTGGTTAGGATTTGTAAAGCGTGCGGAGTCCTAAAACTAGCAAAAACAGTGTCAGAAAAGTGGAGGGAGGAAAGCAAAAAGTTGGGGATGACCACCCTAAGGCTGTCAGGTCTAACAGAAAATAAACATGTGGAATCTCCAACCACTAAGACTCAGACAGGACCAGTTGTTGAAGACCCTCAGCACGACACTGCAAAGATACTATTTTGGTGATCAAATGCTTAGGTTACTGGTCTTTGGCAATGCTTTTTCTTATTGTGCAAAGATGCAGTTTGGTCAGAGGTGTGTACAATATAAATACCAAGATAAATAATGTTAGTTACAGCCTATGAGTGCAAGTCTCTGTAGCTTTAGCAACTATACATCTGTCAAATGTGATTCTGTAAATTGGTCATGAGGCACCTCTGATTCTGGCCTTGATCAGATTTCTTGTTTCTGAGGAAGCATCATCCTTCATCATACAGAGGTAGGCAGAAATGCCCTTGGAGACCTGTACCCATTCACAGAGAGCAGAAATTCAAGTCAGATGGGTATATTTCTTCTAATATTCATTGCCTGACTTTTCTGCAGCCTTTTTTGCAGTCACTCCCCAACTTTTTGCCTTCACCCTACTGTTTTGTTGGCTGTATGACTGTGCACACTATACCACTGCTGACCAGCGCTAAAGTGATTGCGCTCTCTCCTTTAAACATTGTAAAATTGGCTTACAACCAATTGTCACTTTTAAATTACTGGTAAGACCCTAGTAAAGTTTTACTCATGTACCCAGACCCTGTAAATTAAATACTGCTAATGGGCCTGCACCACTGATTGCACCACCTACTTAAGTAGCCACTTAAACATGTCTCTTTAAACATGTCTCAGGCCTCCCTTTAAGGTCTGTGTGCAATTTAAACTGCCATTTCAACCTGCCAAAATATACCCTTTGTTAGGTCTAAACCTTCCTATTTAGTACATTTAAGTCACCCCTAGGGCAGGGCCTAAACAGCGCATAGGCCAGGGTGCAGTTTATTTAAAAGGCTGGACATGTGCCTTTACGTTTTTCATGTCCTAGTAGTGAAAAACTCTTACATCTGTTTTCCACTACTGGGAGGCCTACCCCTTCCATAGGATAACATTGGGCTGACTTTTTACATTAAGTAAGTGCCAAAGTTTGATTGGGAACAGGTAAACATTTCATGTTTGGTGTCTGAGATATTGTAATTACACAACTTCATTATTGGTAAAGTCGGTTTTCAAGTTACAATTTTGAAAATGCCTCTTTTAGAAAGTTGGTATTTGCCTGCCCTAACCATTTGGCACCTGCGGCCTGTTTCTGGGTCACATGACTGGCAGCTAGACTCGGTTACTCCTCCTACACAGTCACAAATAAGAGGGATTAGGTGTGACTGGATGTGCATTAACTAGCAGGATGGGGGGCTGGCCATAGCCCAAATTGCAAATGAATAGGCTGTGCCCTGCCTTCACACAAAGGACTTGTCACCACTAGATTGTTCATACAGCCAACTTGGTGCTAGGGGAGGGAGTAAACTTCTAAAAATGCAAATTCTCTACAAACTTCCCTACTTCAAAGTGAACCCTCACACCCAATTCCTCAGTACACTTCTGGGCTTGGAGATACTACAGAAGAAACACTGCAGTGCTGCTTTGTTGTCAGAAGCACTGCCACTCTGCTACCCTGCTACTTTGCTGCTTCACTGCCTGCTGCCCTGCTTGCTGAGAAGAAAGACTGAATAGGCAGCCTTCATCCCAGGCTGAAGTTACTCCAAAGGTCAGCTGGCAAGCCTCCAGTTCTGAGCCCCAGGGAATTAACAAGCTCCAGAGGCTTCATGCAACTGCCCAGCTGACTTGCTGCCTGGACTTGTAGGAGCCATGCTGATCCCCAAGAGGTGCCCCTTTGGCCCTGAACCCTTGGTGTGATATCCTCAGGAAAAGAAGAGGTCCTGAGGTTTTGGACTATTCTCAAATGCTAAAATGCGCTTTCGCACTAAGATCTTGCCACCTGTAGCCCACAAAATTCCTCTTCACACCACAGCGACCACCAGCGATACCCAGCAACACAAGAGCTGTACTTTGCTCTACACCATCGACAGCTTGTGGTGATCACCAGTGCGAAGCTCTAGCAACAATCTTCCACAACGTACACCAGGATATTCGCATCACATCGCAGACCAATCATGATGCCCAGCCTGCTCTTCGCGACACATCAATGACTATCCGCAACACTCTCCCTGTTCTTTGTGAGCCCTTCCACTGTGAAAAAGAACTCTTTGCATTGGACTTTGAAGGTAATTCTTTCAGCAGGACGAACTTAGTCCCTGTCTTTGGCCCACGCTCCATCACGGTTGTCCTGAACTTGGCACTTTCACCTCAAAGGAATGAGAAATGTGTTCTGAAAAAGAAACTCTGCTGCATTAGAGTTAAAACTAAGGATGAATGGCTGCAGCATACTCCCACTTGAATGGTCTGAATGCTGGTTAATCTTTAGCTGTTTGAAATAATTGTTTCAGAAAAGCTTGATGCATCGGCATCGATGCATCAGATTTTTTGCGCTTCCCTAAGATCCTGGTCTTGCACGGCCAGATTACCACGAGTGGCATTTTGTGCTTTCAGGCACCTTACTTACCTGAAATATTTGAAATTGCATAACTGATTGGATTTTTGTCATTTTGGTGTCAAATAATTCATGAAATTTTACTCTATTGTTCTAAATTGGTGTGGGAGTTGTCTTGTGTTGTGTTTTCACTTTATTTGTGTTTGAATTGCTTCATGAATATCTAAAACAGGCTTGATTATGTAGGACAGATATGTTTCCTTACTGAGATAGAAAACTAGATCTGTTTCTCTGCCCTTTGCAGGCTAGTATGTAACTCAGTGGTTACCAGGAAGGAACGTCGCCTCACTGCTTTTAGCAGAAGGAAAAATAAAATGATAATAATGGAGCATTATTATCATTTTATTTTTCAGCTGAGTCAGGTTAGGGCAGGGCCGGGCTAAAAGGGGCTGGAGGGAGGAGTGGTTCATGCACCAAAAGTGCGCATGTGTGTTTAGCCGGCCGTGTTGGGCCAGCCAAACACACATGCGTTTCTCCTCCTGGCTGTACTGCACAGCCGGGAGTAGAAAGTGCACAGGCCTTCACTCCCTCTGTGAGCGCCAAGCCAGGCCGCTCACACCAATCATGATGCTGCTGTCATGCTGGTGACAGTAGCTTTGTGATTTGCTGAGGGGAGTCTGGGAGCCTGGGTACTTCCCAGACTAGGAGGATGGAAGAGATAAACCCATCTCCAGAGGAAACATGAAAGTGTTTGTTTTTTTTTAATTTAAAATTTTTATCCCCTCCCACCCCACCACCCCCTTTCAGCGGCAGCCGCCAATGGTGGTTAAACTACAATGCAGTGTCTGCATTATAGGATAAAATAGGACCAGTTCACAGCCTTCATGAGTCAAAAATGCATTCTGGTCAAGTTCTGACTTGAAAAATAGGGATCTCATGTTATCATTTTGAAGGGCTTTCACAGACTCCTGATGAAAGAAAGAATAGAGTATTGTAGATACTTTGACTGGCATTCAGGTATTTAATTCTACTAGTCTTGACTGATTCTGGTGTTCAGGTTATTCTTAAAAGCCATCGCAATCAATGAGTGACCACTCTAGGCTCTACTTTGTGGAACCCACTACCAGCTGAATTTAGTTGACTGCCAAACTGAAACTTTTTCTAAAGGCTCTGATATATATGTTATTCCAATATGCTGTTGTAGGATTCGGTTCATGTCTTACGCATTGTTCCTCCTACCTAGTGCTTAATTTGAGCTCGTGATTCCCGGTGCTCAGCACTGGCATTTAATTGCCAACAACAGTCCTTATGACAGTCAGCCACAATTGTTTATTGATTAAATAAACATTTAAAAGGACTATTACCTGCTGCTCAAGCCATTCTCATCAGTTGGGGGCTTAGAATAGTCTGAATTGTCACTCTTCTAGGACTGCAGTGGTCAGTAGTTGTGTTGGTACTGGCTTTGGCCGGCTGACAGGGGCAATGGGAGGTGAAAGCTGTAGGGGCCTCCAACGAGGGCCTTGGCACTTTATATATATATATATATATTTTTTTTTTTACGAATTAAGCACTGCTCCTACCTATATGCACTGTTGCACAGTGAGGTATAAATAACAAAAAACAAAATAGAGCGTACACTGGCAGAGCCTAACATGAGTCTTCATAATATGTTTCAATGTATAGCTTCTCTGCAAACCTGACATATTGCTCTATTCTAATGCCTGACATTTCTCTATCCTAATACCTTTAAATGGGATTCTCCCTCTCCTGTACCACTTTCCTCAATTATAGAAGGGACTAGGCTCATCACTTTCTTTGCCTTAGGTCAATGAGTGTACCTTAATGCATGGGTGGGTGAATGTGACCTCTTTCTGGGATGCCTGGTCACCCTATCCTGGGATCTGGATAACAAAGGTCCCACCTAGAATTTTAATTCTAGAAAATCCACTTTTTCTTCACGGTCATCCCAGATTTTTCACCTTTTTCTGCGGTCTATTTTTGCTGGCTTTAGGACTCTGCGCACTTTCCCACTGCTATACAGTAGTAAAGTGCACGTGTGCCCCCTCTTAATCATGTGATATACGTTGGACCTCCCCATTTGGACTACTTAACTTCCCTATAAATCCTTTATAAACAAGTCCTTAAGTGAACTTATGGCCCGAAGAGTTAAATGTCATATGTGGGCTGGAGTGTACATTTAGGCCACCCACATCTGTGCCAAAAATAAATTCCGTCCAGGGGGGGCAGTGTGCTTTGGCTAGGGGCAGCACTTTGCTTTGGATAGGCAGCATTTTAAATGAACTGCAGTGACACATCGCAGGGAAACTGCCTTTGACCGGTAGAAAAAAACATTTAACATATTCATGTGTCACCCCTAAAATGTTGTCTGAGTCTGGGATTGCTTTGAACCTGAATGGAAAAATTGCCAGCCATTGGAATGAATGAATGAATGAAACAAGACCCAGTGGGACTGGGAGGTAGAACACCTTACTTACAGCAGAACAGTTTATTAAAGATGTAACACAATATGGGTAATATTCTAATGTTGTGTGATGTTATGTTCAGTTACTTTACGTGAAAAGAATTTACAGGGCTATTAGCATACACTAGGATCAAAAACTTTATCAAAAAAGTACTGGTTGTAAAAACTACAGCAAAACAAAGGCCTTCCACAGTTGAAAGTGGGACTAAAATAATAGGCTTTTTCATCTTATTTCCAAAGTTTACTTGAACATAATTATTCTACTGTCTTGTGGGATAGGGTTCCAAGGTGTGCAACACAAGAAGGATTGTTTTAGAGAGTTTGACTTCTTAAGCCCTGGCATTCTAGGTTGGGAAGCTTGTTCTTGCCTCCAAAGAGGCATTTGTGGCTGCCAGAAAAAAACAACTACTTTTAGCAACTCCCAAAATCACCTCTTCCGGGAGCCACTTCGGAGAGACCACAATAGGCGAGCTGTGCACAGCGTTGTTAGATTCCTGCAGGTACCTTTTTTTAGCTAATTAATAGCTGCTAAATACGGTCTCTTACTGAGCACCAGGTGTACAATTCTGAAATAGTTATGTGAACACTTTAAACCTGAAACGATCTGCAGAGCAGCATCACTGCAGAAATAGGTCCAGTTACTTACACCTTGGCACAGTTAGGCTAAATTAGTGAAACTAGAATACTAGAAGATATAGTGGAGCTATCATACTGTATTTTTCTCTCACACACTCACATCAGCATTAAGTTGTGTTAAAAAAAAGAGTACAGACATGATGTCAGTATACTTTGCTGTAGATAGGTGTGGCTTGCTCTTTCAGAACTTCCGAGTGACTACAGAGTCCATGAGTACATCAATCAATCAATCAGTTGACTTCTAAAGTGTGACTTGTTACCCATGATGGTATCCAGGCAGTGGCAGGGTACAGGGTCTCAGTCGAAAAGCCAAGGTTTGACCGTCCTATGGTACTCCGGTAGAGTAGGGGAAGTCCTGAGGTGCAGGGGGTGGCCGTTCCAGGTTTGGCTGCGGGATAGGAGAATGAGCATCCTCCAGCTCTGCTGCATTTTATGCGGGAGGTTATAGCCTAGCACGAGGGAGGCGGAGTGGAGGTGTTTGGAGGGTTTGTGGAACATGAGGAGGAGTACAAGGCAAACTCACAGCACAAACCAACAGAATGCAATTCAATTCAATTTGCATTTTTAAAGCACGCTAATCACACGTAGGGTCTTAAGGTGCTGTGGGGTACGTCCTCAAGATTCAGTCGAAGAGACAGGTCTTAAGGTCCTCCCTGAATTGAGGTAGCAATAGTGACTGCCTGAGGTGGAGAGGCAAGGTGTTCCAGCAAGGTTCCAGCAAGTCCAGCAAGGTAGGTGAAAGATCTCCCTCCAGGCGAGGACTTCCTTATGCGGGGTACGGTGGCGAGTGACTGCTGGGAGGATCGGAGAGGTCTGGGAGGGGAGCAAACGGTGATGCGGTGGTTGAGTTAGCTGGGTCCAAGGTTGTGGAGGTCCTTGTAAGCATGTATGAGGAGCTTGTTGTTGATCCGCGTCTTGAGAGGGAGCCAGTTGAGATCTCTTAGGTGTCCTATGATGTGTTCTTGGCAGGGGATGTTAAGGATGAGTCAGGAGGAGGCGTTCTGGATTTGTTGTAGCTTGTCAGGTTCTTATTGATTGGCACAGAGACCCTTAGAATGTCGCCATCCACCTTAAAATAATAGGCACACATACATATAAAATGCCTAAATACATGATACTTTATTTAAGGAACTTTTCCAGCTCATCACGAAACAACTAAAGTCAGTGTCCATGATGAGAGAATTACTGTCGAGAGGACGGCCCTTTTTGTTTATTATTCCTAGCTAACAGCAACATACATGCTAAACCTTGTTGTTTGACCTGCCACATTATTAATATTGGACTACCAGTCCCAGCATACTTAGTGCTTCCCCATAAGCAATAGTGGCCTGTTGACTGCACCAATCAGACAAGCACATTTCTCACCGTCACCTACCACAAGCATTGAGGCGGATGTAACAGAGGCAGTGTGCAGAAGTAGAGCTTAGAGAGAGGCTGCTGACAGGAAATGCAAGGGATGGCCACTGCACACCCAGTGAATCCTAATGTCCCTAATACCCTCTGATAATTCCGAGAAGGCTATCGCTTCCTTTTCTGAGTGCCTCCTAATTGGCACTTGTTTATAAAAGCAGTCGAGAAGCTGTACTGGAAGCGCCAGTGGACACATCAGTTGCTGATTGCCTCCTCTGTCAGCCCATTACATCTGCACAGTAATGAAATGTAAATGAAACTATAAAACAAATATACTGCTCATGGAATGGAAGCCAGAACCAAGCTAATATTATTCAACCTTGCCGGGCCGATTTACGCATTCCTCTGTCTCCCTGTAATGTCCCCTGAAATCAGTTGTTTTGCAGAACACTCCTGGACCTGTGGGCTTTCTGCATGTGTGCATTGGTTGCCTTAACAATAACACAATTTCAAACCTTTGCCAAAAGGTGTCAAAGGAGGAGTGTGAAACTGAAAACACATAAATAACCCCAAGAAAAAGAAATTACATTTATCAGCACTGAAAAAGAGGAATCAACAAATGTATGAGAGAAATCGGAAATAAAAAGGAAAGGATAAAAAATAAAACAATTTCTTTAAGTTGCTTTTAATTTGTTTTTTTTCTTGTATTAGTTCTCTTTTTGCATTTAACTTATTTTTATTAACTAGAATGGAGAACTGGTAAATCATCCTGTTCATGTGTTTCTTCACCTCTTTCCCCCTCCTTCCTTCCTTGTCACATATTTTTTTGAGTCTGTTTGTCTAGTTGCTCCCGTCATCTTTTTTTCTATATTCTTGGCACATCTGCCTCTTTTAGCTAGTACCTCGCTTCCCCTTGTTTGCTTCTGAATAATTTCTCTGGAGGATGTGGAGGAGAGGTGTTCCTGTCATTGCATTTCTGATGTTTTTTTGGTTTCAAAAATCAAATTAGATTTTTTTTATTTTGGAATTTATTCTTTCTGCCATTTGTTTCCCTGTGTTTTTTTCAATTTTGCAAAGAAACATTTCCAAACACACTCAGTGAATTAGGAATGCATTTGAAGTTCCTACATAGTATACTGAAAGCACTATACTCATTATTCAGGACTCAATTTCTGGTCTTTGACCATGGTCTGGTTTACCCGAGTGACGCTGAGCAGATGAAGACGAGCATTTGACTTCTGAAGGACATCAGATGAGTTTGAGTTGGTGACCCATGTGCACTATGAGGGATGAGTGGGCTGTTCCATTACAGACCCTTAGAAGTCATAAAGTAAATCTCGCCCATGAGGTCAAAGAGGTCGAAGCCGGGACAAACCAAGGTAGATGAAGAGACACCGGGTGATGCGTAGGAGGGCTCTGCAACCAGATATTAATGGTAGAGAATAGAACAGGATTGCCCTATATTTTTTGTTTGTGTGTTCCTCACAGGGGTGTAGCTTGGTCAGTAGCATTGGTGTGTGGGGGCTGATCTTCAGACTTCCCAACAATCACTCTGCCATCTAATGCTAAAATACATGAAAGGGGCTTGCATGGCAGTTGAAAGAGAGAGGAATGCAGATTGGTAGGGGTACTAAATGAGGAATAACACAGTATTTAGTAAATGTACTAACATTTTGCAAGATTTTCAAAATGGAGAGAGTGTGTGCATTTTTGTCTGTGTGAATATAACAATTCTTGGTGAAATCCGACAGACAACTCTTCATAACTCCCTGAAAGCACCTTGATCCAACTATTTACCAGAAAATACATTTATTGGGGGTGTAACACCCCAAACACCCCCTGGTTCCGCAAATCCCTCCTTTCCCTTACAAATAGCAGATCTGAAACAATCTACTTAAATGAAGAAGGCTACACCTTAAACATACCCATTACAAATGATAATTGTTGTATTTAGCTATTAGACAGGAGAAACTTATTTATAACCAAATTGATGATATACTGTTATTCGAAATGTACTAGAAGTTTGGTATGTCTTTGCTTCCTTTGATAAATCCAGCATATGTCAGAAGAATTTATTTGGTCACTGTGTTACAAGCCTGGGTGCAAAAAAAAACGAAAAATTCCAATGGCTGTAAAAGGTACCAATCTCAATCAATGTCTGTGAATCTTATTACTCCTGGGATAACAAACCTACAGTTTGTCCCTGAATATACATAGTTCTAGTTCCAAACAACGTACTTTAAATAATGCCACCTCTTGTTTCTTTCTAAAGGATCTTTTTCAGGGCTTTAAGGGAGTTTAGTATACTCTACAGGTCTTTAAAGATGTTGATTGACACACAAGCTTTTAGATTTGTTTTTCCTCGCAATTTGGTGTACTGCTTTGTTGGTGCTGTCCAAATTTATTCACTACTCCATTGAAAATATGTCTTTAATCACCCTTATATCTTGCAGATTATGCAGGAGAATCTGAGCATTGATGTTTCTCAGAGGTGCCTAAAATCTTTACAGTAAATCTTCTAAGGAAAAACTTTTAATTGGTTCTTAATGTACTCCAATTGTATAGTGCGCCTTAACTTAAAAAACAAAATACTTATAATAATAATATTTGCATATAGTCTTTTCACATTTAGGCCTCCGTCTGCTGTAATACCATTTCCACAAGGATCAAGGAAGTGGCACTAAGGCCAGAGCTGCTGATTTTGAAACTTGGCAGCCAAGTTTGAGACTCTGCATCAGCTTAACATCCTGTGATTCTGAGCAAATCACTTAATCACTTTATGTCTGTGACCTTGTTTAATGTAGCTGGTGTTCATGTAAAGCACTTTAAAGACCTCTGAGTCGAGTTTGCACTACATAAAAACTGCAACAAAACTAAAACACCTGGGGCCGTATTACAAAAAGTGCCCCTGGGTGCAACAGGTGTTTGCACCCGCTATATGCGCCCCTGGGGCACTTCGTATTACAGAAAGGGCCGCAGACACTTGTGCAGCCCCTTCTGTAACAGATAACGCTGGTGCACATGGTGCGCCAGTGCTATTTGAAGAGGGCATTCCCTTATTTGCATGGTAGCGTGGCTCTGTGCAAATGGGGGAATCCCTTTATCTCTGTGCCCGCACCATATTATGTACGCGGGCACAGAGGTAAAGAAGCTGTCAGGAGGTGCACTGACAGTGTGCCACAAAACGGTGGTGCACTGTCAGTGTACCCCCTGATAGCAGCCCTCTGTAGGGGAGAAAGCGGGTCCCATGGATCCCCCAGACATCCCATTGCAGGCGGTGCCGTCACTTACTGCACCCGCATGTAAGGGGATCTCTCTCCCCTCTTTAAAGTGCAGGCGGATGCCGCCTGCACAGTGGAACACGGAGCAGCTTTGAAGAAGCTGCTCCATATTTCATTTGAATGCAGTTCCTCCCGGGCAGCACGAGTTTGAGGCTGGCCTGGGGGCAGCGCATTCCACCTAATAGGGCGCCCTTACCTTGTTTACGTATAGCCCCAGGTAATACTGCTCAATGCGGTTCAGAATCTTTGGTGATGCTGCAAGTGATTCTAGAATGTGCAGTTTTACAGAATGCAAAGTTGGCACATGCAGTAAAAATGCATTTGCTAAACTTGTGTAAAGTGAAAGTAACCCAGATGTTACACATAGACGGGGCATTGGAAAACAGAAGTTAATGCCGCTGAAAGACTCCTACTCCGAAAAGCAAATAGTTAGTTTTAACAGTCACAGGCAAAAAAAAAAAACGCCATTTTGTGAAGTGCAAAACATAGAAAAACTAACCACAAGTGAAATGCAACATCAAATTGAAAACATTTAAAAAACACATTTTGATGCAAACTCATAAATATATAACACAGCCTACCCACAAGTGTGTCCAACTAACCACATATGCCTTTAAAAATAAACTTGCAAAATGGCACACAAGCTTATGAAGCACCACGAGGGATGCAGACCTTGTTGGACATTTCATTGTACTCTATCAGGTCCCAAGGATGAGCCTGTGACAGAAGAGGAATACACATCCCCAGACTACAGAGAATCACTTTAGCTTTTCACCTTGCTGTACAGGTTTACACAATAAAAACTTGCACTCCAGGTGATAGATTGGTACCTCCCATATACTCAGTTATCGTTTCAGGGTGAAAGGAACTAAAACATGAAAAATAAATGATGTAAGGAAATTTCAGAAAATACTGTTATTTCTTAGGTTCGCTTGAATCAGAAACACAGTTAGAAAGAACTGAAATGTGTAGAAGAGGAAGAACCAAAAATATATTTCAGAGATCAATTTACGCATCTACATGAGCCCGAAAAAATATTAGGAACATTTAATTAACAGCTCAAAAAGCACATGAAGGAGTTACTATGGCTACCCAAAAATTAAGAAATATATCCCTGTCTGTGAAAAAGAAGTGAAAAAAGGCAATAGGATTGGAAAAATGTAAAGTAAAAAGAAGGAAAGAAAAAGAACAAAAATACACAGAGCAAGAAGATTGTTTACTATTTGCGTGCACAACAGAGATTTATCAAATCTAGCACGAAAGAATTATAATAGGGATTGATCACCTTTTAAATAAATAATAAATGTGCAAAGGGATAATTGTAAATGTAAGTGACTGATAAATTTTGGGTTTGAAGTAAGCAAACACAGATTTAAAAATATGAATACATAGAAAAAGACAATGAGAAAAATCTTGAAAGGGACTGTTAGAAAAACTTGCCTTGTTTGATGCCAAAACATCAGTGATTAAAGAGATTTCCATCTCATACTCTCCTCTCTGTCTTGCATTCTAATATAATTTAAAATCTCCTTATTCACATAAAGCATTGGATGCGTGTGAAACCATAGTATCAAAAGAAATATGGACCTTCTAGTGTAAGATGAACACTAAACTGAAGAAACAAGATAGTGACAAAACAAATTACATTGGAGAAACATAGGAAAGATCCAGATATGACCATCAAAATGGCTGATAAATATCAAGCGGGTGCTCATGCATACCAGCCTGTATGATATGAAACTACAGGAAAATATAGAGCTGATAACCCTTATATCAACGTATATCATGATCTCACACTGGGGTATGATGTCACCGTGAAGATTTTGGACCGTGCTTAACTACTGAAAAGCATAACTTCCAGCACAAAAGGTTTCTTTATAAATTGAATCTGTGAATTTTCATCATATACCTGCTACCAAACATACACTTGAACCAGCAAGCCCCCCTCCCTTTTAGACCTACTGTTTTAAGCATGTTGATTTTCCTCATCAAATCATAAAAAAGCAGATGGATGCACACAAAAACCAGAATTATTTTTCTTTAAGGACTCATACAATAGAGGGAAGTGGAGGTTGCATTAAGAACAGTTGATGTTACATCACTGTATGCATCTGTCCTCTGCATAGAGAAGTACAACAACATTTACAAGGACTTACAGATATATGTCCCACAGCATTAAAGAACTGCATTTTTTATTATAAATATTATTAGATTATTGTCATTAGGAGCAAAAATAAATATTGTTTCTAACTGTTCAAGACACCGATGGGCTTATGTGTGGCTACTGAGAGTGAAAAGAGTTGTTTCAAAAGAAAAGGGATCAGTAGCTAAATAACAATTAATGAGACTGTTTCAGAAAACAGGCTTATTCCGAAGATTCTCTGGCGGTATGGCGCGTGCAGTTTACTAAGTGAAGAACATCATTTGAAACGAGGGAAAAAAGGACATGAAAAACTCCCACACATATCTAAATATTCATTGCCGAATAATACATTTAGTGAAATCATTTTAAACAAAATTGAAACCTGTTCAAAAACATGAATAGCTATAAAGGACTTTCAAAGATGGGATTAAATTTGCATATGATGAGGACAAGAAATTAAGGACATTTTAATAGCAGCAGAAAAAAGCGCAAGAAAGCGGTGAAGGAGCTAACTTTAAAGAAACTATTGAAACATTTCTTCCTCTGCTTCTCTAATTGCTGGAACATTATACTAAAAAGAAATTGTAGCACATCTGCTTACCGGTGAGGATATACGGATGAAAAAGGATGCTACTTTTGAAACAGACCTCTGCTTTCATTACACGTGTCCCTGTGATAAAGGTTATGTAGCTAAAAACTCTCACAATATCAAGCAAAGTTTGATGGAACATAAAAGTCCTATTCACAGAAAAAACATAAATGCACCAATTGCGGGTAACTTTGTTAGAGAGGGCTCGAAAGTCACCAAATTAGTTTTATAATTTTAGAACCACCGAGAAGACCAAAAATGGTTCTGATCGTGAAATCTTCCTATTGCAAAGGGAATAATTACGTATTAAGATGTTTTAGACATTGTTCACAACAAAGGGTAAACAATTAGATGGGTTTCTCTGAAGTGAGGTTTCCAGCAGCTGGAACTACATTTGAAGCAGTAGAAAAAAGTTTCAGATAGACTGGGGCACAGACATTTGGGTTTATTTGATCACGATTAGGCACTGTGCCCATATTTAAACCTTTTTAGCACTGTGTTTGCGCCACTTTGTGACGCAAAAACGGCGCAAACTTAGAAAACACAATTGTATTTTGCAAGTTTGCGCCAAAAAGCGGCACAAACGTGGCGCTAAAAAAGTATAAATATGGACCGTTAATAATCAACAATGGTCTCTGAAAGTGCTAGTCATGGATCATTAGATCAATGTTTGGTTGAATTTTGGTTTAATAAGTTTTTAAATATAGTATATGGAAAGAGAAATAACTCATAGAAGGATTTAGGTAAATTAGGTTTTGAATTAGAACAAACAAATTGAACAAAGATCATTCATGTAGCAACCGGTGTGAGATTTTGAAAATAAAGGAGTGTTTCCTGTAAAGTATGTGAATTGTAGACAAAACAGACAAGAAATTGGGCAATGTAATGGTATTATTCATTTACACAGCAAAGCCCCAGCACATATTTGACAAGATTTACATAGAAGTTATGCAACGTGTTATACTGAATTACTTGAATGTGAGAAAGCAGAACATCGCCAAATCTCCTAATATCTGTCACTCTCCTGGTTACTCTCCCCGTTGGTGCACTTTTGGCTGCCAAGCGCCAACACAGACACATTCCACCATAGCGCAAGCGTGTATGCCTTCTGTCAATCATAGGTTTTGTTTTGGGAGATGTTCCACCCAGTACAAAAACTTAGCTTTAAGGCTTTTTCCACTTTGAATTTGTACTGGACAATGCAGCACTCATGCCAAGTACGAAAAACATGAAGAAATGAATACCTTTCTTCTCATCAGGCTTGCTTCAAGAAGACACAGAAGTTCGGCTCAAATATCTGTATCCAATTTTTTGTAGGTACAGATTTGCATCAAAGCCCATGGGTAGGTGCATGAGAATGTCCACGCACCACCCGTGGATCATACCCTTGATTCAAAATAATGCATTGCATAACTTTGCATTATTTTGGCTTACAACCCAATGCAAATCATGATTTGTGTTGGATTGTAAAACTCACCTGAAAACTTTATGATGGGTTTGCATTAGAAAAGTAACAAGCATGATGCAAAGCGTGTGTAAATATGAACCCTCATACCTTGTAAACACTAAACCAAAAATCGAATACTTTTTTTAAGTGATGCTTTTGAGCCTTCCACAATTGGGATAGCTAGGCAAGTTGTCGCCTGGGCATTCTCCTGCATGGGAAGTCTTTACAAGATTGGAATCAGGAGGAGGTACATGGGAACGCTGTGGTAGCGGTCATCTGCAACAGTGTAGTTACCTTAAAAGCGAAGAGCATGGCCAGTCTCTCCAATGCAGACCATGTTATCATCTATCATTTGTGGCCATCTGCCAATGTTGGCCTGAGCGGAAGCCATCAGTTATTTGACAGCCTGTCAGGTTACCCATCTGGCAGTTGAAGTGGCATCAAGAACACGAGCTCTGGGTAGATCTGGGTGCCATCTATTAAGGGTGCCTGCAGTGGATGAAAATGAGTACAAAGTGTGGCTGAACAGCTGTGGCAGCTATTAGTAAAGAAGTAGTTGGAGCTGTGGCTGAGGAAGGGGTTGGAGCTGTGACGTTTGCCCAGATGCAGGCAACTGTGCTTACTGGGGAATTGTAGCTCAGGTGGGTGCGGGTGTGACATGTAAAAATGTACCTTTCAGCCTGTAAATCTTCTTACAGAGATTTACCAGCAAAGGGAGGTGATCCTTAATGTGTGACACGTACGTACATTCCCCTCACCCAGTCACATTCAGCACTGTGGCCTTCCGCTCATTGTTCTTAGGGATTTTAACTTAATTTTCAATAATAAAGATGGGAACAAATTATTCTTCGAGTTCCTCTCTGGTCATTCACTGCTTAGCCTGGACACTAAGACCCATGCACAATTTTGGTAAAGTATTACACATTATACAAATATCTGTAATGCCAACTAGTGTTTGTAACCAGCACACTCACCATTGGTCACTATGGATGTACGAGTGAGTTACATCCAACTAAGGGGCAGATTTAAGAAAAGTGCCGCTGCACCTACCGCAGTGCCACTTTTCTTGCACCCTTTAGCACCCCACTACCGTCACCATGTGTGCGCCGTATTGAAAAAAACATGGCACCAATTGGCTCTGGGTAGGGGGCAATAGCATCAGAATTTCTGAAGCTATTGATGTACTGTTCAGGGTTAGCGCCAAAATGTTGGCGCTAACCCTGAACAATACATAGGGGCCCAAAGAAAACAATGGCATGTCCCCTTTTAATGCCTGCTCTGAGCAGGCTTTAAAAATGCTGAAAAAATGATGAAAAGAAATCTCTTAGATTTCCGTGCACCATGTTTTCGCCCCCCTAACGGGGGAATGCCCCCTTCCATACATTATGCCTGGTGCAGGCATAATGTGGCGCAAGCGGTTACAAAGTGGCGCAATGCATGCATTGTGGCACTTTATAGATCTGGCGCATCGATTTTGGCCTTGTTGGGCCACATTAGCATTAGAAAAAATATGCTAATGGGCTACATGCACAAAGCATTTTTCTAGTCTCAAACGGCCCGATTAGCAGAATCAGCCTGTTTGCGACTAGAAAAATGCTTTTTGGGATGTACAAAGCCCAAACTGCGATTTGCTTGTTACAGTGATCGTGATTTGGGTTTTGCGATTCGGTATCAGGAAGGGGTGTGTCCAGGGCGTCCCTTCCTAATACCAAATCTAAATGGTATGTATGATTGTTTTGTGACCGTGAATGCGGTCGCAAAACTATCACAGTTAGCACCAATTTTAAACTGGTGCTAACCCCTTCCCCTTTGTGAATGCATGCGAAAACGGGTTTTACGAGCATGCAGTGATCCCACGACTACTGCATACTCTTAAAAAATGAAACTGAAACATTTAATTTCTTATTTTTTTAAATGCAGCCTGTTTTCCTTTAAGGAAAATGGGCTGTGTTTAAAAAAAAGATTGCTTTATTCAAAAGCAACCACAGACATGGTGGTCTGCTGACACCAGCAGGGCACCATCCCTGTGATTTTGTGATTCCCAGTGGGTCGCACATTGCGACCTATCTCATTAATATTAATGAGGCAGGTCTATTTGCGACCCACAGGGAATTGCAAAAGAAACTCAATGGAGTTTCTTTCACTTAGAATTGCGATTTCCTAATTGCGATTCGCATGGAATCTCAATTCCAAATGTTCGTACATGTGGCCCTTAGTGCCAGCGCCAACCCTTAGTAAATCTGCTGTTAAATCTGTCTAGTTCCAAAATCTTATTGACTCATTTCAGCCCCACTGTAAACACTTAGGACATACAATCAACATTTTACTCCCTCCAACACAGATAACCAACACCTACTCTCCAATCTCAGCAGCCAATTTTACCTCCTCATTCTCATTCCCATTTCACTACAATCAGAAAAGTCATTGACGCTCAACTAACAGCTCCATATTTACATTCAGTCACCACTGTTACCTTTTAACCACACTCTTCTGGCTCTGTGATCCCTTACAACATGGCCTACGGAGCTCTTGCCTGTTCTCAAGTCTCTCAACACATCATGACCCACTAAGCCTTTAAACTATTAAATCTGACCCTTACAAAGTTTTCTCTGCTGAACCTTTTGCTCACTTAAATCCTGTTTCTACTCTTCATGCTTTAAACTTGCGGTAGAGCTCCTTTTATTTAAGAAACTCAGCGCAAACAATGCCATTCCTTAAACTATAACCCATTTATCCTCTTACTGGTTTGAACAGTGTGCAACCTCTGTCACTGTTGATCACTCTACGCCACTACCCACCTTAGCAACCATCATTATTACTAGCTCATCCCTCCTATGTCTTTCATCTAACCTCTCTAAATGACCCTTTTCTGTTGCATAATAATCCAATCATAATCAATCCCCACCTACTCCATTGCCGGGCAGAGTTTATCACTCCCATAGAGTGTCTCCCTAAAACAGAACATCCACAATCTAAAATCTGCAAATTCTTCCTAACTTAAAAACTGTGCTTGGCAGCTTCCAAATAGTGTTCCTTTCACCTCTTAACACCCTTTCACTGAAGCTTACTGCTGATCACCATTAGATCTAGCCGTTCTTTGTAAGAGTGAAAAGAAACTTTGCAAAACTATCTCTTGCCACTTGAGATCATCAATAGATTGTGTTGCCCAGACTTCAATCACACAGGGGCCTAGCCACAATCCACATTTATAGTACACTTAGTAAAACTGCAATAGTACTACACACATATTACACAATACTAGTCACAAACCTACCTGGGCAGGTCTCTGCTTCTTCTATGGTTTTTGTGATAAGATCTCTGCCCCAAATGCACAGGTGTGTATATGTTCTTGTAGTAAATTTGGCCCAAACAGTGGGTGGGTGGAGCAGAAAATGGAGAATACTTTTGGCTAAATAGGTGCAGTTTAGAGAGGAGTAAGGAGTGGTTTACAGAAGGCAAAGGAGAGGCTTAGGTAGGGACATGCATCAATCCAAAAAAGAGTGAGTCCATTTCTGTCCACAAATTGCACTTCTAAAACTGCTGCAGCCAACAGGGGTGCCAAAACAGTCACAAACCAGTCATAAATGTATTCAGACCTGTACTAAGTCCAGTCCAAACATGGACACCCACCAACACCATGCATTAGAAAATAATGGAGGCAGGGACTTAAAAAAATTACCCTATAGGAAATAATGTTAAGATAAATTAATTTATTTAGACTTTTTAAAAAGTATATAGATTTAATTTATTGTTAAAAACACATCTATGAATACAAAAAAAAGATTGTTTCATTATGAAATAGTTTTGTTTTTTTATTCAAAACAAACAAGTAACTATTTAAAAAAATATTTGAATGAATTGAAATTAATCCTATACGAAACCTTTGGCAATTTTAATACATACTAAATGAATATAAATATTTGTCTTTAGGTGGGATTCTTTTAATTCAATTTTAATTTAATTTAACATATTTAGATACATGTATTATTTAATTTCTAATTGAGTTGATAGTGTTGTAGCATTTTTTGCTTTGCTCTTCATTTAAAAAAAAATATATATACTGTATATATATATATATATAAAATTAGTTTACATGAATAGGGAGATCGCTGCCCCGGTGGCAGTGCCCTTCATCAACATCTGAAAAGTAGTAGTATACTAGTAATAACTTTACACTCCTAAATTTGGCTTCAACCCCTGTTTTGTGGGTAGAGATATGTGAGTCTCCACTTTGTGGAAAATGTACACTCAGAAATGGCTAAGAGCCAGAAGAAGTATATTTACTACAAAGTTCAAGAGTAAATTTCCACATGCAGATTTACTCATGTATTAATTTACCTCTATAATTAGGTCCTACAGCATATAGATTTAAATGTTAACCCTCATCTATGGGTAACAGATTTTTGGTGTGTTTTTTTTTTTGTTTCACACGACACATGATCAGATCTTTGATTGTCACCAATTTCAGCCATGTTGGTCTATGTAAGCCACAACTATGCATTGTAAAGAAAGTTCATGGTGCAGCATTTCTGATTGAAATATTGTACTTTTCCTCTATGCAGTAATAAAATGAAAATAAACAAACAACACCTAAGAGATAGCTCATTCACTCTTATCATGGCATCTCCTTGTGTGATTTCCCCACCAAACAAATATGTCTTTGGTTGCTTAGACAGGTGAAGTCAACCAGTTTTCTACTTTCTGCAGTGACTGGTCAAACACATTCAAGCAAATGTCATCCTGACACTAAGCACAAACACTAAGGGTAATAGCACTGTGCCATTCCTTAGCTGTTAATTGTGTGCACACATTGCTTTAGTAGATGTGTTCAGCATTCTAACCTCCTGACTCATGATTGTGATTGTGATATTGCACATTGTGCATAACAATTCCTATGTCACACAGTTGGTACCCAACTAATTACTACTCATTTTATCACATAAATTATATTGTATGATGTTGCACAGTGAGAGGAAGAGGAGAAATATCCTTCACAAACAGGAGACTACTATTCTATTCCCAGTTGTGTGGTCTTGTTCAGCATCAGGTTTTGCTCCTCCAAAGACAATCCATATAGTCTGGTTGTCCCAATATACAGGAGTTCTTGGTAGAAATCCTTTCTGAGACTGATTCTTAAAGCAGCAGGAGGATTTTCTGGTAAATCTGGGGCTCTTATAAGTGAGATCAAATGACTTCAATATGAACAACAGATATATTTATGAATGTTACCTGTGGTAAGTATAAAAACAAGAGTCGGAAATTAAGGGCCTGATTACGACCTTGGCGGATGGGATACTCCGTAACAAACCTGACGAATATCCCGCCCGCCGTTTTACTAATGTTATAAGATATAATGGAACTTGTAATACGGCGGACAGGATATCCATTCTCATTTGTGATGGAGTATCCCATCCGCCAGGGTCGTAGTCAGGCTTTAAGTGTCTCAATTGTCCCTACAATTATTTTATATGGTCTACATGTTTCTGCCAGAACAGACTGCTTATAAGTGTTTTCCTATCGACTTTCAAAATATGAAAAGAAGGATGGAGCCCCTGGGATTTGAGCGGTGAACATGAGGTCAAGCAGAGACTCCTGGAGTGGACACATTAGATCACAGATTAGGCAGAAACATTTCAGCATTCTCCTCTACGCTACTTGTCATTCCTTCTTTTTTAGTGTTACGTACTGTACAAGTACATTGCACATGACAGAGTCTGACATAGTTTGCCAGAAGGCAGACTTAGAATGTCCCTGGATCACTGGACAAAATCACTGTCTCTTTCTCTGTGTTGATTGTGGAGCCCATAAAACGTTACATGGGTGCTCAGTGTCTAGTCCTTGGTCCCAAATATCTCCAGGAGATCCTAGCTCACACATAACTAGTTTGTTGTGTCCACAAATGCTATTTCCTAGCATCCATGTGTGCAAAGAGGCAGTACCAAGTTGATAAGTAGCTCCAGTGGTAATTTTGTGTGTATGGTATATACCCGTATATCCATAATTAGTGCAAGTGCTAATGCAGCAAGGGGTATTAGCAATACCCAGTCACAGCTGGTAATTAAAGTAGAGGGCAGGGCACGTGGGCCACACAGGCACACTCAAACACATACACACACCCACACCCATTTACAGCATGCACTCACAGATACACAGACATTCATTCACACAAGCATTAAAAAACAAAACTTACCTACTGCAACACCTTGGTGAGAGGAGCCTTGATGATTCCAGAAGAGTTGGGATTGCCACCTCCTCATATTGTCTGACCTTAAGTCAACCAAAGAGAGTAGGTGGGAGTCCCTTACTTTTCACACTGAGTGGGATGGGGTCAGTGAGACTTCTGACCCCACCCCACTCTGTAACAAGGTGTCAGTGATTGGCTCTCTGCACTGGGCGCTTCGGAGCTTAAAACTGAAGCTCACATGAGAGGTCCTCAAGGTGCTTTACCAGGCTGAGGAGGTCATGTCCACTGGGCTGTGACATCTTCAGCCCAGCAAAGTTCAGTTCAGGCAGCCATGCGCCTGCTCATTTGGTGCATGTCTACTGCCTGGCTGCCTGACCTGAACAAGAAGAGTATCTGTCAGCCTGACATTCGCTCAGCCTGAAATACATTCTTCTCATAGGGAAAAGGGTATGGGGGGCTCTGCCCTTAAGGATTAGTCGCCGCTGCCAATATGAAGGAGCACAACGTATTCCCAGAAACACATACAAGATGTGCAGATTAACCCAGCAGTATAGACATCTCATGAAGCAGAATTGTCACATGATTGCTCTGTATGAGTTATAGAAAGAGCCGTAGTAGTGTGGAGTTCCTGCCAGCTTTGCTAGCTCTAAGAGAAGTGGGTTTACCTCGCTGTAATATACAGGAGACCCGCCTTGTAAATGAACTTCTGCCAAATCATATTACATCCATGCTAATACTTAATTACAGCATCAGATTAGTGATTCCTCCTATCTACTTCAGAAATGCCACTTCACAATTTACAGGATTTATACTTAAACCAAGTCCCCTAATAAATTTTCACATTCACTATCTCAGACTGATTGTGCACAGAAGTCACAGAATTTGCATTCACTCATTTGCAGACTATGCTTAGGTTTCAAAACTGACCTTTGATTCAATGAAGATTAACACCTCACTTTTCTTTAGTGTGTATTAATACATGTTTTTCAATCCCCAAATTTGTATTTTAAGTTATTTTATAGAACTATCTTCAATGTTATCAATGTTTATGGTCAATATAAAGTTTACATTTCTGATTCACATATGCTTGGGCTTCATATAAATATGTACCTGTTTCTACCATCAGTGAACCCTAAAGTATGTCTGAGTGAGATGACCAGATGGCACCCCTTCCAGTTTGGTGTTAGGTAATTACAACTGAGGGTGTGCAGAGATATTGCCTCCTTCAGGGGAGGCGGTGATGGGGGGACCACTATCTCCTGGAACACTGTTCTCTTCCGCGCAGGAATGACGTTTCTATCCATAGTTCATTAGACAATTTGGGGGACGGCAATACAATGATCCATTCATCCCTACACCAGTTGCATATACCGCCATAGTGGACAGAGGAGCATCTGTTAATGTAAGTCCTTTCCATATGAGAAATTGTACTTGGCAGGGACATTTACCACCCATCTGGGCACCAAGTAAAAGTTCATTAATAAGAATCCTAGTTTCAAATCCAAGTTTTGGGATATGACCCAAATGTGACGTGATTCTAGGCAAATCATTCATGCTCCCTATGCAGAAATTACACAAATGTATAAAACTATAGGCAAATGAGAATTTCTATAATATCAAAAAAATTACCTACAAAAACCAGCTGGACAGTGTGCTGCCTAGTACTGTCATTATTGCAGGTTTCTATCGCCAGTATCCATCCTCGTTTAGGTGGTGTGGTCCATAGTGGTCCATATACACCGCTCCATTTTGCTCCTTAGAACTATGTCAATCACTCTAAATAATAAAAGCAAGCACGCCAGATCCTAATCTAAACCTGTGTACAATTTATAAAGCCAGGGGTTTGAGAATGAAGTTTGTGATCTGACCCACTGTGATCCAAAATGGAAAGGAAAGAGAGTTCAGTCTGATGATTCGTGCATGAAGGCAAGCATCTATTTTCCAATTCGGAAACGTCCTCTACAAACACAGTGGAGTTCATTATATGTCTGAGAGCCCTTCTGGCTGAAACGCAATCATGCTGTGTTAGGCGAGGCTTTGCACTTCACAGGGACACCTCCTCCCTCAAGTATGGCGCTCCATCAGACACAATGGCAGGATCTGGAGTGGTTTCGGTATGCAGATTGAAAACTCCACTTTATTGATGTCCCAGCGCACCTATCTTTGTATTTTCTTTTAATGAAATGAGAAAGGAGACGAGAAGTCCCATAAAACCAAGGACCACCGGTCATTACTGTGATGAGCTGAAGAGGCCTCCTTATTCCAGGAAGGGCTGGACCGCTGTGGACGAGGAGGCAGGTGTCAGCCTTCCAGGAGTGCCCGCGCGGAGGTAAATCAATAAAAGGGAGGTAAATAATGTGGAAATGAAAGTGGATAGGTGTCTTGGAAGCAGTGACAGACAGCAAAATCAATAGGACACCGTCAAGCGCTTCCCTCCATTTCATTCACAAGTTATCCTGGAGGTCAAAGCCTGGAAAGAGCGGTGGACTCAGGGCGCCTCAAATGCTCAGATATTCGCTGTGGGGTAGGAGATACTTTTTTCCACGGGTCATTGAATCATATATATAGCACCATAAATCATTTCTATGTGGCAGCAGTTCAAGGCTCCTCGCGCCCCAGCTCCCATCAAACAGAGCCCCATCTAGTGAATCCCACATCTCAATGGCTTCCTTTGGTACCATTTTGGGAAGATGAATCAATGGCTGACTGGAGTTAACCAGTTAATTTCAGGTGGCGTGGTGTGGTACGGTATTTTGAGCATGCAATCTATACATTCAAATGTTCTTTCTTGTGGTTCATTGGCCATCGGAGGAATGTTTGGGTGAAGGTGTATTAGGTGACAAGAAAGCCTTACAGTGAAGTAGTCAGTGAACAATACGTAAATAAATAAAAAAATAAGCGCTGGTCCCCAAAACCTTTCTGTGGAGGCAGTGTGAGAAGGAGAGGCTAGGCTTCTGGTGCAGCATCACTGCTGCTCAGAGCCTCATCCTCAAACCACCACTGCCAGCAGCGCGTGCAGTCCGCCGAGCCAATGAGCAGCGTGGACACTGTCTGGGGGAAGAGCGACTGTCTCTCTTCTATTTCCATTACTGTTTGGGAAAATAGAAGGAGGGCTAACAATACACAGAATTGTGAAGGGTTACTGCATTGGATGATCTTCTAATTCTATGATGCAGTGTGGAAATAAATAAAGGAACCAACCTCCTGTCTCCAGCTGCTTTGAAAATGAAAGCAGATGCAGACTGGGACAGAGTCAAGGTCCACTAACTATGCCAAAGGAACACTTCAATGGGCACAGTTAGTTTCTGTCATTATTTTTCACGGATTCCTCTGCCTAGCTGGGTATGTCAATCCACAGAACGAAGCCATATTTGATATATTCATATTGCAATCATTAGCTTGTGATGTATGTGTGCTTTTCATATGTTTTTCAAACATGGGTAGGCCTCAGCTATTCAAAAGTTCTCCAGTGTAACTCTAATGCTAATTCTAAAATTCTTTCATATTTCTTTGTTTTCGTTTCAGGTGCCTTACAATACAAATTGCTAGGAGAAAAACTCATTGTTTGCTTTAGAAATTATAATTATTTGAATACATGATATGATTTGTACTGTCTGTTAAGATGAGAATGAGTCTACTGTACCGGAAGCACAAGACTGTTGCTTCCTGCAAACTCCGGGAAGATGTGTGAGCCTTTGTTTGGCGATGGGAACATAGGGAGTCTACCCAAGAATGGGCACTCAAGGGTGATATGTTCCTTTTAGTTGTATGTTATGAGAATAGTTTGGTAGATCCTGACCTGTCTTCGCTGATGGAAGACCATTCCTTAACTCTGCTGACACTTCTATCTTTGTTTCTCGAGCTTGTCTCTTGAGCATTTCTGTTTTTCCCTATGAACATTAATTTGGTTCATTTTAAGATTGGCACCTTCCCCTTAGAATTTCTTGATGGTTTATTTAGAATAGGGCAGTTCTTTTATGGAACTGATACTGACTTTGTTCTGCATCCTTTACCTTGTCATGATTTGCATTACTAGCTACATTATCTGTATCTTCAGATTGAATAAGTGGTCTGTTACATGCTTGATATATTCATTTACTAAATGATGGACATTGTATTGTTGATTAGTATGCTAGTACACGTCATGGTTTGGACACCATCCTCTTTGTTGTTCTTGTGGAACCCATTTGGATTCAGTGTAAACGAACTCGCTGCGATGACGTTAGCTCTTCCAATACAAGGGTCCATATAACCAGCATATATACATGTCCTACATTTAAATAAAATGAACCCGGGCCTATGGGCATTTAGGGCCTACCTTAGGGGTGACTTATAAATATTAAAACATCCAAAAGGTTTATTTTGTCGGGTTGAAATGGCAGTTTAAGAATGCATTAAATTTACTGGCATTGGGAACATGTAATATCACGTACTACGGATGTGTAACTAAGGGGCATATTTCTGAGCCCCTAGCATTTCAAGGCATCGGTGGGTTAAGATAGTAAAGGGGAAGAAACTCCAATAGTTGCTGATGATGGAACTGCTTGCTTGTATTTCTTCATCATACTTTGACCAAGAGAAATAAAGAGAAAGGCACAGAAGGGAAAAAGAAGGAGCACAATAATTATAGAACAACAATGACAACATGAAAAACCAGCCATGAAAAAGAAGCAGTAAGAGTGAGCTAATGAGACAAGAAGTGTAGGGTGGTGGAAGAAAGAGGAATGTGGGGTAATCAAGGCAGGGCAGCTTTGGTGTTCATAACAGAGGAACAGGAAGTGTTGGTTGGTATAAGAAAAACACATGAGGTGGACTGAAGGGTATGCAGATCTGACATTTTGCAAATCAAGCATTCAGTGGTGGCGGTGCTGGCTGCAGGGTCCTGGGAGAACCTTTGGGCAGTTTTACAAATCACACACTCTACACAAAACTTCATCGCAACAATACACAAACACTCACATTTGCTCTAGAATTCAAACTAACTCATTATTGATAGTGCAAGCTAGACTTAAAAATTCACCCATTAAAGTTCACTGGAAGAGATTTTGCAAAGGTTAAAACTCTCGGAATCAGTGGTTCCCAACCTTTTGACTTCTGTGGACCCCCACTATATCATTACTGAAAGCTGGGGACCTAATCTGTTAATATTATTTAAATTTCCAAGAAGTCGTGGACCTTCTGATGAGGCTTTGCGGACCCCCAGGGGTTCCCAGACCACAGGTTGGGAACCACTGATCTAAATGGAAGTGGCCATTGTGAATGGTTTAACAGGCAGTGCCATACTCAGATACATGCAACAGTTTTTCATGTCAAAGGAACGTTTGTATTCCTTTATACATATGGTATGTGTATGGGGAGATCCTAGCCAAGAGGCAATGGAGTCATGCACAAGCTCAACGGTAAACTTGCAGTCTACAAGTGATTAGAAGGAAAGCTGGCTTCTGACAGTGGAAGAAGACAGTTACTGGGTAATGATGTAAAGACACGTGCCTGTCCTAGAACCAGCTTCCAGAAAGACATATCCCAGACACTGACAACACAGCAGATGCTCTCATTGGTCCTGGTGAAAGAGCCATGGAACTGGCTTTTCTGTTTTGGATGCTCTCTTATGTCCAGCTAGGACTTTGTTAAGTATGAAAGCAAGTCTACAGCTTGGAAGTTTGTACTCAACATGAAGTTCTACCTCTACAATAGTGGGGGTTTGAAATCTTGATTTCTTTCCAGCTTGTGCAACCTCACTGTTAGCCCTAGAATACCGATTGTGACCCCCCTCCTCTTTTTCTGACTATGTTTTTGTTGCCTTAGGATTCCTAGCACTTTACCACTGCTAACCAATGATACAGTGCTTGTGCATTTGCCTAAAATGTGGTAACACTCGCTTAGCCCCATTTTACTTATAAGTTCCTTGTAAAGAGTTAAACAAGTTCCAGGGCTTGTAAATTAAATTCTACTATTGATCCTGCAGCTCTGATTTTGTCCCCCACTTAATTAGCCATTTAAACATGACGTTGCACTGAAGAGCCTGTGTGTGCATTTTGAACTGCCATGTCAACCTGGCAAAATAACTCTCTTGTCAGCCCAAACTTTCCCTTTTAATACTAATAAGTCACCCCTAATCTGGGCCCTAAGCAGTCCCAAGGGTAGGGCGCAATGTATTTGTAACGTAGGACATGTACTTGTTAGTTTTAAACGTCCTAGTAATAAAAAACCCAAGTTCTTTTTTCATTACTGCAAGGCCGACCTCTCCCACAGGTTAACATTGGGAATACCTTATTACATCTTATAAATGTAAATCACAATCTGAAAGAGATACATTTTTCAAGTTTGGTGTGTCTGGAATCACAATTTAAAATCAAAACTTATGGTGAAGTCGAATTTTAACTTGCAATTCTTAAAGTGCTGCCTTTGGAAAGTTGGCATTTTCCTGCCTTGGCCACTTGGTGCCTGCTGCCTGTCTCTAATCACATGTCTGGGGTGGGGTACAGCTGGACTGTTTTTCCCCGTAGAAAGCCATACACAAAGGGGGCCTAGATGTGACCTGATGAGCCATCTGTGTCCTAATGGGCCATCTTGGGCAGAATGTGAGGGAGGAGCTGGACCCAGCCTCACCTACACCTGAATAGGCTGTGTCCCGTCCACACAGAAAAGGCTGCATACCTCCCTTTATTGAGTCTGTGGCTAGGGCAGGAAGGGCAGGGACTCTGTGCACTTCAAAGGCATTCTTTGAATACTCCCAGTTCAAAAGCACAAATGGGTATAAGTACTGCACCTCTGACACCCCCAACTCAGTACACTTCTGGACCTGTGGATACTCTGCTGGGAGGAAAGACTGTTGTGCAGCTACATGGACTGTCACTCTACTGGACTGCTACTCTGCTGGACTCCTGCTTTTCTGCTGCCTGCTGCCCTCTTGCCTGGGAGTGAGAAAGACTCTAGCTGCATCTCTCCAACCCAGAAGCCAGAGTGACTCCAAGGGTCAGCTGACTGGTCTCCGGATTGAAGTCACATGGACAAAAATGACTTCTAACCAACCTACATCTACACCTGGACTCTGCCATTTGTGAGTCTACCCTGCCAAGTGGTGCCACCCCAGTCCTGGACCATTGGAAGTGGGCTTAAGGTGTTTTCTGCAGCTGAAACAGTGCATTGACTGTGCTGAGCATCTCAGAACCAGTGCATGGCCCCTGTCGCATGGGTCGGAACCAGCATATTGGACCCATTAAGTGGAATGAGATAACGCATTGCCTCTCCAGTGCGGAACAACCTTGGTGCAACACCTTCGGAACCACGCATCTCGGACCCGCGGCATCGCTGCTGCTCCATAAAGAAAATCAACGCATCTGTGCTACTTTGTGGGAAAGGTCGACGCATCACCTCCACTGCAGGGATCAACACTGACACATTGCTTCAGCCTGCTCCAAACATCTTCAATATGGATGCAACCAAGTTCTAAGGTACTTGAGTTCAGCAAGACCAACAACCCATGCTCCATTGCAGTCAGCCTGAACTTTTGACATTGTCTCAAGCCAGTGTGACCAGATATCCCCGGTTGGGGCTTCTTGTTTTTAAGCGCAATTTTACACTATATTCTTTAAAAGTTCATATCTCAAGTTCTATTTATTGGATTTTTGTTGTTTTGGCCATGCCTTATTAATAAAATTAAGTTATATATTTTCTGGCCAAGTATGGTATCTTTTTGTGTGGTGTTTTCACTGTTTTACTGTGTGAAGTGTTGCACAAATACCTGACACAATGCTTCTTAAGTTAAGCCTGATGGCTGCGTGCCAAGCTATTCAGAGGGTAAGCACAGGTTAATTTTGGGTGTGATTGTGACTTACACTAGGATTGTCAACCAGAAACACAAATTCTAACCCTCACCTTTTGCAGTAAAGTGTGGCAATTGAACAGGAGTAATCCAAAGTTCAAAGCCAGAATTTTGCTGCAGTGGCTCTCTGAAAATATTTCATAGCCATTTAGACATACCACTTTAAAAATATTATTTTTAGAAGAAGATTCCAACAACCCAAACAAAAATGATTTTTTTAATGAAAAACGGTTTGCCTATAGCTTTTAATGAATGTATGTATTAAAGGCTTCAAACTTTGAGACATAAAACACAGGCCTGAAAATTTACGGTGGAACTTCAGACATTGGCCCTCATTCTGACCCTGGCGGTTTGAAATCGCCAGGGCAGAGGACCGCGGAAACACCGCCAACAGGCTGGCGGTGCTTCATGGGCAATTCTGACTGCGGCGGTAAAGCCGCGGTCAGAAAAGGGCAACCGGCGGTTTCCCGCCGGTTTACCCCTGGCCCAGGGAATCCTCCATGCAGCGCCGCCATGGGGATTCCGAACCCCTTCCCGCCAGCCTGTTCCTGGCGGTTTACACCGCCAGGAAGAGGCTAGCGGGAACGGGTGTCGTGGGGCCCCTGGGGGCCCATAATGATTTTCAGTGTCTGCTTTGCAGACACTGAAAATCGCGACGGGTGCAACTGCACCCGTCGCACCCCTGCAAATCCGCCGGCTCCATTCGGAGCCGGCTTCCTCTTTGCAGGGGCTTTCCCGCTGGGCCAGCGGGCGATCTTCTTGAGATCGCCCGCCGGACCAGCGGGAAAGTTAGAATCACCGCCGCGGTCATTTGACCGCGGTGCGGTGTTTGGGCGGTTTCCGCCCGCCGGGGTCGGAATGACCCCCATTGTTTTTTCAGTCTCAGGTAGAAAATCCAAACAATAACTCATTCCAAAGTAGGAGAAAACTCCCACACCGTGAGGGAAGTTTTTTTTTATTTTTCAAAAACAAACTAATGCTTTGAGGGATGTGCTGCAAAACGTTTATACATACACATATATATATATATATATATATATATATATATATATACATATATATATTGCCCGAGTAGTGATGGCCCTATCATATATGGGGCCAAAGTGCTCTTGTATTGGTTACCTTTTGACAAAACTACATTTGCTCTAACAAAATGTGGTTATCAGCCCAACAAGGGCATCATAAACTGTAAATGCCCTTTACTGACCAGCAAACGTACATAGAAAGAATCTCATGTCTCTTTTTATTAGGGTTTCAGACAGCAACTTTCTGGGTGCAAAAGTAAATTATAATGCATGAATATGTTACCTCCTGAGTGACAGCAAATTGAGATACGTCATGACATTATTCCCAGGAGGATATTTTATCTATTTATGGACGCAACTTGATTGATACTGAAATGTTCAATAAATTATGACTATTATTTGAAGGGAGTGAATGTTTAGTGAAATTATATTCCCATTATTGATACTCCTTTGGCACTAACATTGCTGTATTGACACATTTTGAATTCAAATTACACTGTCTTCAGAATCAATATTTGACATGTGTCCAAGATTGACACAGACTATTGGAATATTTTGACTCAGGCGGAGATGCTGAAAAGTGTTTATCTCTGGCAACTGCACAAAAATCCCAAGGAAGATAGACACCGCTTAACCAGAAAATATATTAATTTAGTAAGTGTTCATGGATGAGGTGCAAAACATTTTTGAATCTTTATTGATGTTTAAGAGTCATTTGAGCTGAGATGAACAAAGAGTGATACAGGAGAATTTTGAAATACTGGTATACCTCCTACCATCAGATCATTTATCATTGTTGAGATTTGTGAGTAAAACCTGCAGGTAAAATGTTCTAATCTAGGCATGGCTGATTCAAATGTTTATCCTGCTGAGGTTAACAAAAAGAGCACCCTAATGAAGTCTGCTATAAGACACTTCTCTTCCCATCCACGGTATTACAATTCCATTATACCCTAAGGAACTTGTAATAAGGTGGATGGGATATCCGTCACATTTTTGATGGAGTAACCCCTCTACCAAACTCTAAATCAGACCCACAGTCTTTTTTTATATTGGCCAGTGTCTTGTGAATGAAAATTCCAAGCGTTTAATTTTGAAACCTGCATCAAAAGACAAATCATTCCTCTCTCAATTGAGTCTGAAGATTAATTGAAAATGGTTTAAGACTTGTGACTTTTTAATACTCCAGTCAAATGTAGGCAAATAGAGAATAAGGGAGGTGACATATCCCACTTATACTTGAAGGGGTCTTCCAGTTGCAGTATATGTTTTATGGGTTGGTGAAATTGTTTTAATGAGGTTTAAAATTATGTAAAATTCTGCATAATATACTTTGTCAGTTCCTTGCAGTAAAACCAAAGAAGAGGCAATAACTCACATGCAAAATTCAAATGTGGTACCATCAGAAGACTTTTTCTGTACAAACCTGTGAGCAGAAAGTATGCAAAATTGCACACCTGCAAAATGGTAAAAATGTGTGAAATTTCCATGATGTTGCCTAGGCCTAATTAGGTTTATTTGGGAGTCTGAATAAGTCTACATGTTTCTGAAGCAAAACGGTCAGAAAAACATCTTCATTTTCACGCTTATAACAAAGGTCGAGTTTTAGAAACAATTCCTCTTAGAGTAAAATTTAGAAAAGTTTACAATCAGTGCCTTAGATACCATAAGGACATCTTGGAAAATAGATATTCTGAATCTTGGTACAATGTGGAACACTAAACAAACAAATGTATGCCTGTTCAGAAAATGACTGACAGTCAAAGGGACTCACATTGTCATTTTCTACCCATTGAAAGTAAGCAATCAATTCTTGCAGTGCGACCTATGGTGTTTAACCTTCAAGTTTCCCTCTAGGCTGTAAAATGTCAAGGATGCAAGATCTTTCTTTCCTTATACTCCTTATCTGGGAATAACTTTGAGTATTCCCCTCCCTTAATTTCTTCTTTTCGTGTCTCAGAAAAGAAAGCATCATCTACCAGGTGTGAAGAAAAACAAGATGCAATTCGTGTGTTAGAATTTTTGTGATATACCTTGAGGTGACTGGCCTGACACACTACTCTTAAGGTACTCTCTAAAGAGACCAATACTCTTGCTAGAGCGCCAGGTCCTTAGTAAGTAAACTTACAAGGGGACACGTATAGGCCGATTAACCTTTTGGATCGCATGGAGTATCCTAGCCATGTAGTAACTGATGACCATCAATATTAAATGTACGAATCAATAATCAATAAGCAAAACACTAATCATCAATCATTTCATGAATAACCACAACTCAATATTCGTTTTATCAATTTTATTTCCCTATTTGTTACAATACTAGTCCATTGGTTAACTCAAACTTTATTCAATCAACTCAGAATTAGTTTATTAATGACCACCAATAACATAATCTAATCAGAACTTGATAAAACATATGCTAGAGTGCTTCAGCATAAGCCAACAAAGATGAATATAACAGCATTAATAGCAGAGTTCAGCAATCAGCTCGTCAATCATTGTCACTGTCAACGTCATCCAAAGGAACCTTACCTAACCCAGATTAGCATTAGCATGTGGGACATCACGCGAAAGCAATTTAGAACACGAATTTAGAAAACATCTAGCTAAAAGAAAAACTATTTAAACAGCGCAGTTGGTACCTAGAAAGAAAAGGCACAAAAGTTAACAGTTACATTGTCATAGCTACCTATCCACAGAATGTATCAGCAACAAAGTCAGTGTTCATCTTCAGGTCATCAATCGATCAGCAACGCATCAGGCTTTCAAGAGCATGCGCCCAATGACAGAATCTCGAATCGTGTTTATCGACATCTAACATCTGCATCAGTTCTCCCCTCACATCTGAAGATTTTGCCCTTTGTCATAACTTTTTATTAAGGTTACCCAGTCCATCCGCCTAATTGGTCAGTCAATCACCAGTTATTACCCTACCCAATAATACTAATTTCACAAATCTATGAATTTAATATGATGCCGTTCTCAGTTCGTTGATTGGTTCACTGTACGATGTCCTCATCATCTGGCTCGTCAGGTATCGAAAATGTTTAATCTTCTTCTCCAGTCAGTGTCTCTAGTGTTTGAGTCCTGGGAAAGTACATCTTGTCTGCTCTACACAACATATGTTGTGCTTTGATTCACTCATCTCCTGTCCGTCGGTACATTGCAGAAAATTCCAGCTAAGCAGACTTTAACAGCGAATGGTTCATGGTCAGATCAATACATCAGCTTCCCTACAGAGCGCTAGTAATTCAGCTTCTGCATGAGGCCTGGCTACTAGGATACAACTTCGGCTAGGTTAACTCAACAATATATAATGCAAACCACACATTATACATCTCAAAATGACATACTACTACATTATTTTAATGTATTTTTAATATTTTATGCATTTTTAATCATTTTAGTACAGATTCGTATAAACTGGCTGTCACTCTCTGTGGGTACATTTCCAAACGTGCACATTCATTTTTCTACATTTAATTTTACTATCAACTTCTTGTTAATCAAAACACATAAACATTTGTTAATAATTCTAATTAACATATCTGCGTCAGCACTCTCATCTCACATCATGGCTGATGCTGGCCTTCATAAGTACTACACTTTTTGTTCACATGAGGAATCTGCATAAGATGAACCCACAGTTCTGTTCCTTTTTTCTGATTAATCTGCCAGACATTTTCCAGTTTTGGCAAAAACCCTGCATGTTTAGCAGCTACATATCAGTTTTCCTTTAATGGTCCCGGAAATGGGCATGCAGTCTCTTTCCGGGATCTTGTGTTCAACACTCTGAATGAAGCCTTTTTGGTCTTTTCAGTATCATGCTCCTGCTGCAGATAATGGACTTGGGTGGGAAACCGGGAGATGCCAAATTTGGGGAGATTTGGTCAGATCAACGAGTGGACCCTATCAATGGACAGCGCTATCAATATCACCTGATATACCCCAGGACAACAATACAGAAAGCCTGGAAGAGTTGTCACCCATGCTGCTTCCCTCAAGCCTCATGCACAATCATTGAACTCTTCACAATCATCTTAAAAATTGGAATCCTAAAATTCTGTTCTAGTATAGCCTCACAGCCATATCGGGCTAAACGGGTCATTAAAGGACCGCTCGAAGGTGAGGACCTTTAACAAGAGAGTGGGCCTTTAATGGCAGGTATAGCCCAGCTACAGCAGGCTATCAGGCTATTAGAATATTCTGCCACTAGAGGGCAGAATGTTCTAATATATAAAAAGAAAGGTCTCACCAAGCTCGAGGGGATGCAAATTCCCTTGGGCTTCGTGAGGCCTTTGTTCACATCCGTTGCTGTGAGACACACATTAGATTGCTGGAGCTCCAGGCTTTTGCCAGCCATTAGAAGCCCGGAGCACTCCATTGTATTTAGTGGAGCTCCCAACATTCCAATGTTCTATTCAGCTGCGTGACATGCTGTGCTTCAAACAACTTCAAAGATGGCTACTTACACTAATGCAAATTCTCTAATTTGCACAGGGAAAGTACTTTCAGCTTAACACATCATGTCCTAACTGTTATCAAATCCAACATCACATACTATGCTTATTTGATCATGAAAAAAAACATTTCTTGAATTAATCTTTTCTGAAGCTTGAAATTGATCTTGTTGAGTCCCAGATTCATTGTGAGTCAAGAACGTGCAAAATACCTACTCTGAAATGAGAGGCACTCTTAGTGAAACAAATAGTCATGACAAACAAAGGGGGAGGGAGGGATTCCACTTCACTTTTTGGATAAAACTTACAATCATGACCTGAAGACAAACTGAAATGGAGAAGCAAGAGGGGAACCACTGCCTCCAGTCGCCAAACCAGGACTCACTGAAACTTAAAACCTTCTATGTCATGGTGAAAGGACTCCAATTCAATGTGAAACCCAAAAAGTTAAGTGTGGCTACAGGTTAGATTCATGGTAATTGGGCCACTATGTGGCTTTGTTTGAGTGACATCTTCAAATTATTTAATTTCATTGACAACTTTGATGTCTCCTAAATCAATCAAACGTTTTCGACCAAGAGTTACAGCAGCAGTGTCATAAATTACAACAAAATATGGAATTGTTTGATAATGAAATGTGGAGTTGCTATCATCTACAATTCACCAATTCTTTTTCAGTGTTGTTGCCTGCACCCCATCCCAAAAAGCATGAGATTCCTTTACAAGCCAAATTGCTGCTTGAAAAAAATGGAACTATTGCAGGAAGTTTACTTACCATGGCTGCTATATGTTATATGGGGTTATTGATGGTCAGGGCGTTTCTGAGTACCAATTTCTTTCATATAGTGGCATACTAAAAAACATTTGTGGATGATCACTACCGCTCTCTTAAGTGATGACATCCAAACTTATAAGAACTGGTTAACATTTTCCTTTGCATGCTTGCTATATCTTGTATCTGCCTTTTGGTACCCTTCTCATCCTGATGTCATGTATTGTCATGGTTTTGGGAGATGTCATGTGGTTGCTCTGGATTTCATAGCTGCATCCAATTATCCTTAAATGAAACAATGATGTTATGTTATATTATCTTGGGAGGTTTTGTTTAGTGCTGCCTCCTAAGCCTCCAAATTGCTTCATATTGCTACACAGTCAAGGACCAGCATACATCAACCACCGCAGAACTTCCACCAACCCACCAGACACCTGTTCTTTGCCTCCCTCCCCACATTCACTGCTAGCATCCGCTGAAGCAACAGCGGAGGACACTCCTTCTTCTACCTCGCTGCTGAGTCCTAGAATGACCTCCCGCTTCACCTCTGGGTCTCATCCTCTCTTCTAGAAGTCAATTGAGGACTCAAGACCTGACTTTTCAACTGAGCCCTCCCAAAGCAGCAAGGTTCTCAGTGCCCTCACTGGTGATTTGCCACACTTTACAAAACCCAAATTATGATGATGATAAAGAAATCAACTATAAGCTTGTCAGCAAATCTATTTGAGTCTCTTTTGGATGAGAGATGGTGCTCAATTGATGTGATCTGGTGAGGGAGAGATTTCCAAAGATGTACATCCAGGACAGTTTGATGAGGTATTTTTTCTGCTGATCATAATAGGCTACTTGGTTTACAAACTTATGCCCATATTTATACCTTCTGACGCAAACAAGTGCCGGCGCTGGTTTGCGCCAAAACATTTACCAGCGGCTAACGCCATTCCAACGCACCAGGCGAGCGCCTTATTTATGGATTGACATTAGTCGGCGCTGTGGGCTGGTCAGAGTAAAAAAAATGACTCTAACCAGGCAGCGCTGGCATAGGGGAAAATGGGGGTTGTCCGTCAAAAAATGGTGCAAGTCAGGTTAGAGTAAAAAATCATGGCTCTAACCGGACTTGCGCCATTTTTTAAAGCACAACCCCCATGGAAATGACTCCTGTCTTAGCAAAGACAGGAGTCATGCCCCCTGCCCAATGGCCATGCCCGGGGGACTTCTGTCCCCTGGACATGGGCATTGGGCACAGTGGCATGTAGGGGGGCCCAAGTTATGTCCCCCTATGCCACTAAAATTTTTTTAAAAAAATACTTACCTCAACTTACCTGGGATGGGTCCCCCCATCCATGGGTGCCCTCCAGGAGTTGGTGGGGGTGACAGGAGGTGTCCCTGGGGGTAGGGAAGCGCACCTGTGGACTGCTTCCATGGTCAGAGACCATGGAAATGAGCCCGCAGGTCCCTTAATGCCTGCCCTCATCCAGGCATTAAAAAACGGCACACATCAGGCTGTGTGCAATTTTTTTAAGGCCCGCCCCCTCCTGTGTGTCAAAATGACGCAGGAGTATAAATAAGTCGCACAGGCCTTAATGTAATTTTTTGGACGGGAACGCCTACCTTGCATGTCATTAACGCAAGGCGGTTTCCCGCATCCCGAAAATTATGCATTCTGAGGAATTTTGACATTTGCGGGGTCGGGCGTCATAGTATAAATATGATGCAAGGTTTGCGCTGAATGTGCGTCAAAATGTTTGATGCACATTCAGCGCAAACAGTATAAATATGCTCCTTAGACTTTGTGAGTGATGAAAGCTGGTTAAAGAAAGCTAGTAACCTTGTGAGCAGTGCATTCAGCGTGAGACTTGCGACCAGATGTACGAACTTCAGCTTTTGCGACTCGCAATTTGCAAGTCGCAGAACATGATGCACAACAGTGTCAATGAACCTGTTTGCGATTCCCAATGGGGTCGGAAATGACCTACCTCATGAATATTCATGAGATAGGTCGCAATTTGCGACCCCATTGGGAATGGCCGCCCTCACAAAAAATAAAAGGTTTTCTTTTCATTTTTTCAGAACAGGCAGGGGTCCTTAGGAATATATAAAAAAAATACTTTCGCTGCAATTCACAAAGGGGAAGGGTCCCATGGGGAATGTAACTGGTGCTAACTGCGATTGTTTAGCGACCGTATTTATGGTCTCAAAACAATCATACCTGGGACTGCGACCCGCAATTAGGAAGGGAACCCCCTTTTTTTTTTTTTTTTTTTTTTTTTCAATCCTAATTGCGACTCGCAAACCCTTTTTGCGATTCGGTAAATAGATTAGTGAATCGCAAAAATGGGTCTGTACATCCCAAATAGCATTTTCCACGTTGCAAACAGCCCGATTCGCTGTTTGCGACGTGGAAAATGCTTCGTACATATGGCCCTTGATCTGCTCTTGTAATTTGGTCAGCAAAGTTCATTCCATCCTGTATATAGTTAAAACTGTAGGCAATCACTTACTGGCTGTGGTGAATGATAGCCAAATGCAATTCAGGTACATGTCATTTTTGCTGCTGATTTTCCCACTTAGAGATATCATTTTCAACTTAATCGATCCCAACTGAACTGTAAAGGGAATGCATACATTTTGTCTTCAAATTTACATTTTTCACAACTTTTCTATACACAATTGCGAATGTTTGCAGACTTTGCCTATGCAAACACAATTCTTGAAGGCCATTACTATGCACGGTTTTGGCACAGGAGAGAAACCCTCTCTGCTGTTTGCACCATTAAATTACAGAACAAATTTTATACATAACCGCTGTCTAAGGATCTTTGCAAGATAACTTGTTACAAACATTACAATGTTAATGCTTAAGTGGAAAAATATAAAATGTGAGCATTCTGAGATTTGTAACATTTTTTGCGAAGGCTGCAAAAAGCACACAGTAAGTCAGGGATGTGAACAGAAATCGTCTTCCAGCTGCAACGCCAGCAGATACATTTCCCCAGCAGCCTCAGCTGCTCATAAATCACATTAAAGTCCAGCCTTCTTGGAATCGAGGCCGCTCAAAAGGCATCCCAGGGAGCAATAACCTCAATGGCTGGTTTACCAACCAGTGAGGTGGAATTAAAAATGCATTAAAACTCGTACAACGCGAAATAAGGACCAGGCAGTTCACACTGCTTTTGACGTAGCTAAATGAAGGATTATTTCTCTTTGCATGACTTATAAAACAAATGGTAGTTTACTCTGGCACTGGGAACTCAACAAGATATCCCGATGAACCTCATGAGGCATTAATATGTAATAGAGTCCCCCAACCGTTAATACTTTTAAAGGCGCACTTGCCAACATTCTATAATGAAAAAGAGGTGGGATGTTTCTTACAATGGTGGCATCACAGGAAATGACGTCACGCAATCTTCAACATAGAGTTAGCAAGGACAGTGGGGCCTCTCCTTCCTGTTTGGTATCGCAGCACACCCATAATTCCATGCAGTGGCCCCTCTCACTACAGGATTCCTGTGCCAGTGCCCCACTGATGAGAGGTAGCTGCCAGGTTGTGACATTTTAAATTGCAGGATACTCCGGCCGATATTTATACTTTTTTAGCGCCACATTTGTGCCGGTTTTTGACGGTAAAGCGGCACAAACTTACAAAATGCAATTGTATTTTGTAAGTTTGCGCCAATTTTGCGTAAAAAAACGGTGCAAAAAAAAGTATAAAAATAGGCCTCCGTCTCTCAACGTTTGCAACATTCGTAAAGTATTGGCCCACAGGGTCTGGTCTGCACTGATGGGAGAAGAATTTACGTATTATGTTGAGTCACCAAGGATATAAAGCTGTAGACAAGATGAACTTGGAGAAACCTTTGCTCGCAGTGTGCACAGCTCACGCTTCTTCTTTTCCTTTTCGTGTGTCTCTTTACCTCTTCGCTCCTTTTGTACTTGGTCTTTGTTTACTTCTGTCTTTAGTAGCATCTTTCTTTCCAGACACCTCTTTCCTGTCACACGTCATCCCTTATCCCCGCCCGTGCCTCTACCATAACCTTTTCTGTTTCTTGTCACAACACCCCATCTTTTTCTCTTTTCCTTATATCTATTTCACTCTGTTGCTCTTTTCTTATCAGCTCCCTCTATCTTTCGATTCTGTTTACAGACCCTTGGGTTGTCCTCCTGTCTTCCTACTGGCTTGACAGGTGCTCCGGAAGTGGTAGTACTCCTTCACCTTTTCAGGCATTTGGGACCAGTAGAAGTGAGTGACCAACCTGTCCCAGGTTTGATCTGCCCCAAAAGCACAGCCAAGGGGATATCATGAGCTATGTTCAAGAGGAAGGCCCCAAAGGCCAATCGCCTGGTTGCCACAGGTTTTGGTTCCCTAGCTTCACTGTATAGGATGCCTTCATTCCAGTAGATCTTTTAGATCCTATGGGTTGCACTGGTATTCCCCTGATCCTAGACTTCAGTCTGGAACCGAAAGCCTTCAAAAATTTGGTATGTTTTCTGTGCTTGACACAATTCCTCCCTAAAGGAAAACTCAAAGAGCCATCACAGTTTTCTCGTGGGTGGGCTCTTCTTCCCCTTTAGGTTCCAGATCCTCCCCTGGGGTCATATTCCTTCTAGACCATGGGAAGTTTTGTGGCTCGTTTCCCACACTTCTTGTCCTTCCTCTTGGCTGTGGGAACACGGGCATTTGTACCAAGCAATAGGCTCCTTTGACTTCTCTGACGGGATGTCTGTGCCCTTTTGACCTCATACACCCACTCAGGCAGACCAAACATGTCTGCATGAGTGTTCCTTTTCACTTCAGCCCAAGCAGAGGTTTCAAGGTCATTTCTAGCAGACACTTCACTGGAATGACAGGGCTCACAGCTACCTTCTTCTGGGCAGTAACCCTTCCCAACTCAAAGGTGACCATTGCCATGGGATTAAAGATAACCTGATTGTCAGGGTTGGCTACCCTGTGGAGAGTATCTGGGAAAATCTGCTTTGGGGAAATCAGCCAATCCACCACTGTGGTAATGCTGGCTGATGTATCCCTCAGAGCTTCTACCTTGGTCCAGTTGATGATTTACTATTGCCTTCATTTCACCGTATTGGCAGGTAAGGCGGCATCCACCCCACCCACGGAGACTGAGGAGGTTGTACTATCACCCTTGATTTCCCCAGGGCAAACTTCCACACCAGTTTCTAAAGTAGCAATCCTTTGGAGTACCCACAAGTGGGGACTTCCTGGAACACACTCAGGGCCTGATTACGATCTTGTTGGACGGGGTTACTCCATCACAAATGTGATGGATATCCTGTCCGCTGTATTATGATTCCATTATATCCTATGGAAATCGTAATACAGTGGAAGGAATGTCCGTCATGTTTGTGACAGAGTATTCAATCTGCTAAGATCGTAATAAGGCCCTCGGTCTCCCTTTTTATTTCCTGGCGTATGACAGTGCTTGAATTAATCCCAGCCATTGGCAATCGCTCAGGACGCATCCCAATCCATCATTTTTTGCCCACCATTCCAGCTTAGTTTGGACCCAGCCATATGTAAATCAGTCTTGACCCAACTCCTCATGGGAACAGTCCAGCCTGCACTGCAAGACAGATCTTCCCTGAACCAGAACACAAACAACCTAGAACTGATTTCATCCTAGTTCGGGGTCTGCAGCAAGGAATAGCTTTATTCCAGTGGCACACTGAGCCTGGCACCCACGTCTGGGCATACCCAGTGCACTTAGGGTGGCAAATGCAAAAACAACAAGGTGATGGATGGAGTGCTTAAGTTAATCTCAGCCACTGGCAATCGCCCGGGCCTCATCTCAGCCAATCAATTTTTTTGCCCACCATGCCACCTCAGTTTGGACCCAGCCATATGCAAATCAGTCTTGACCCTGATTCTCATGGGAGCAGTCCTAACCGAAGTGCCAAGCTAGGTCCTCCCTGAACCGGAACACAATCAACTTAGGACGAGTTTAAAACTGCTTAACCATGCTGTAGGTTCAGGGCTGGAGACATGCTTTGCATGGTTTCTCTAGTTGTGTCACAATATGTGCTTCAGTCCACTAGTGACATTTAACTTACAGGCCCTGGGTACTCTTTTTTACAATATACTGTGGACTTATAGACAAGGTAAATATAACAGTTCCCAGGGTCAGAGCAGCATCAGTAAAAAAAAAAACTGGGGTGATCATATAAAAAGAGGCACTTTGATACAGCAAACCATCTAAAACACTGCCACCAGACTCCTCTTAGATGTCCTCAGGGGCACTCACCTCATTCTTTACCTCATAGAACTACACTGCCTACCCATCCAGAAACAATGACAATTCAAGCGGCTCATCCTTGTCTCAACACTGGACCTGCGTACCTCAAAGACTAACTTTTACTCTTATCATCCAACCAGACATCTACACTCAGCCTGACTCGCCCTTGCATGTGTCCCCGGTATCTGCAGAAGCAAGCAAGACTTTCTTTTACCTACACTTCATCGCCAAGAAGACCTAAAATGTACTTCCTCATGACATCAAGACCGCCTCTTTTCACTTCACATATTCCACAAGAAACTGAAGATCTGGCCGTTCAACTAGGAGATCCGCCTGATCTACCTTCCGCCCCCGGCGCCTGTATACCCTCAGGGGTGATAAGTTGTGCCACACAAATCGACATAACATAACTAGTCTAGATTGAAACCACACGTTCACCATCCACGCCCTCCACCTCTGGACACTTGGCTTGTCCCCCAACCATTTATCCACCCAATAAATATAGAACATTGTGGCTCATTGTTCAACAATCATATATGCACAATTGCAGGAAGAAGAAAAGCATTTGTGTAGGGTTTATTACATTGTTATTAACAAACAATCAGGTTTCTGAGCATCTTTATTTTCTTGTAGCATGTTCTTACCCTTCTAGACAGCCCCCCCCACACATTCACTGGTGTAAAAATAGCCCCGGCAACCCCCATGGGAGTTCTAGAGGTGCCCCTACATCCTCTGTGGTGTGGGGGGATCCCTGAGTTCTAGCGGCCCCCCTTTGGCACTGTGCATGGGCCAGTTTGTGAGCTCCTTACTGGGGCCGGATGGTGGGTGGCCCCTCTGTATACTTTGCAGGGAGGCCCCGTCAAGTTTCCTTGTGTGACTTCATAAATTCTTTTATTGACTCACTAGCCCATCCCTTGACCATTGGAGCTGTGCTCCTGGTGAGCTCTGGGATATGAGGGCAGTGTATGCTTTGAGGCGTGCGGGGCACTCTGAGGATTTCCCCATCCCAAAGACTCTGGCTGAATGATCACCCCCTTCTTTACCCACTCTGGATGTTCTTATGATGTGGGCATTAATCATTTAATGCTGATCAATTGTGTCCTCTGTGATTTCCTTCCTAACCACCCCATGATCTTTATTAGATGTGGGTGGAATGGCACAACTTCACTTGCTTGTGAACACAGGCTGCATCATGGGCTCCCTTAAATTGACTTTGGCCTAAGCCCTGGTTGGCCTGTTTGAAAGACTCCAGCTAATCTGACGCCTCGGCGCTGTCACGAAATTTTTCCGACTGCATCTTGCTAGATGTCTTTCTGATGCACTTCTACCTGCCGATTACCTTCTTGCCCATACTCTGATACCCCTGTAAGCCTTCAACGTGGTTAGTGCTCCAGTCCTTGAGCACACCCGGCATGGGGCCCTTATATCAAAATATGATAATTATATCATATGTTGCTTTTTGTAGACCTCCCATTTATTGATAATAATTTAATTGCATAAACTGATCACTCTCACCATTGTACATCCTGTGTCATCCTTTCATTAGCCCATGTGTCACACGTAGTGTGCCTTTGTTGTAAAGCACTCTTCCGCCTCTTACAGCTATCAGCGCTACACTACAAAGCTATTAAATAAATGCTGATGGTTCTATCTAGTAAAGCCCAAAAACCTGCCACTGGGAGCAAATTTCCTGGCAATTCTTTCATGTTGCAATATCTGCATGCGCAAATCTGTTAACATGAGGCTCTTACGTAGATTACCCAAGTGTAAAAGTAGTTGACGTGGTTAAGAGATAACTGCATGGAGTTCCACTACTTTAGTTTACTTCCATAGTTGAACTACTCTTTACAACCACTTGCACAGTTGCAGTACTTTCTTCTTGCATTTTTAATTTTGCAATTTTGATGGAAGTTAATCCAATCACACCTCCTGCTTTGAAGCACCTAAAATGTTATCTAAGCTCTGAATCCGTTTGGACCACCCCCTTGGATCCCAGCATCCACTTCTGCCTCACCCCAGCTCTCCAGTCACTCATCCACATCTATTACTCTTGCAGTTTGAACAGTGATGGCACTGATTGTTCTGCCCTGTGCTTGTTTACACTTCTGAAGGGAAGGATTGATTGTTGGCTACTGGAAAAACACTGTGGTGGAATTCTGAAGAACGAATATCCTGGTAGTAAACGATTAGGTTGTCCAATAGGACAGGAAGCTATTGCTGTGACAACATAATGCATTGAAGAAGTAAAAAAAATGGATTCCGTTTTACTCCACCCGCCTACTCAGTAAAGGAATATCTGTTCCAATTAGGAAACAATCTGTATCAGGGGCCCCTAGTCTGTGCCAGAACTGGTGTCTCTACCACGTGCACCTTCCATCGTCCTCATTTTATACAAAGTGTCCATTCACCTTTGATTTCAATGCAAGAATAAGTGACTCTGCAAGCAGACTAGCCCCACTCTCCTCAACACCCCCTCCAGGGCGCCAATTAAGATTTCCAGCTGTCGGTATCTAATGTCATTGCACCAGAAAAAAAGCGCAGTGAGCCGCATTGATCTGTGTCAAAGTCCCTTCAGAGGGGAAATTGGACAGGAATAATGATAATTGTCAGAGGAAGTCAAACCATTAAATGGAGATTTTCAAAAGATAAAAAAAAAACAGTCAGTCAGTGTTCTCGCGAGTGCCCGTTGCTTCTCCGCGCGCTGCTCATTATCCGGAAGCAAATGGCCGTTTAGGATGCCTTTGACGCGAGTCAGTTTCCACCTCAGAACTATGAAATAGGCTTATGTATCACCAGGCAGTTGCCAGACAGAGAGAAAGAAAGAATCTGGTGAACCTCTGAGAAGATAAAAAAACCTTTAGTCCTATTACTGGTAAGGTGCTGCTCCGATGCAGGAGTTTAATGAGACAAGGGAACATCTATTACCATAAAAACACCAACCCACCTCTAGTTTCATCTGCATATCACACTGAAATCCATCTGGAGCCTCGCAACACCATCAAAAATCGGTGGTTTGATACCGAGAGGATAATGAATGTATCATCACAGTGTTAGCGAGCTATGGGCAAACATTGATGTCGAGAGGTTTTCAAAGCATTTTGGAGTTTCCAATCCAAGGGACAATTTCTGCTTCTGTTTCTCTTTTGCTGCTTTGGGATGCACTATAGTTTTAAGGTCTCCACATTTAATATCATTAAATGTTGCATTCTTGTATAGAGCAACCCGACCAGCAAGCTATTAGCACCATGTTCATTTCCAACCCAGTGACACGCAGAACATACAGCATTTTTCACCAGGCTACACTTCACATTAAACACAGAAAGTAGGAATGCAATCAAGCAGTACTTCTATCAATTCCACTGGAATGCTTAAAAGAAAGAAGGTAAAAAAGAATGAAGTACAGATTAATCTAGGAGATCAAGAGAGAGCAGAGAAGAAATATCAGGTACAGAATTGGTAGGATTTCGCAATGAAAGGAGAGAAAACTATGTACAGAGGAATATGACATATGGTACAAGCTGTACTCCACTGTAGAAGTAAGGGTCTCCTTGTACCCCATTTCCCCAAATGAAGACTAGAATGTAGGTATTTGGGAATGCTGGAATGACAAAATAGAGACTTAAAAAACAGAGGAATCCATTGCCAAACACTATTTTGAACATGTAAAGTAGTACTAAATTGCATAGTCCGAAATGCAGCTAAACCACTGACCGGAGAGCTCCACAGATGTCGGTATTGGTTTTAGTGGAGACAAGGGGGAATCATGGGGAAAATGCAGAATAATTACACCAAAATAGGTGGGATTAAGATAAACTGAAAGTTATAGGGAGGGGGATTCTACAATTAAGCAAATACCTACATAGGAGTGAGACATTTGAAATTCTAGTCAAGAAGGGCACATCCCACCTCCTTCTTGCATGAATTTGGTACATCCATTTCCATCAGCATCTGAAGGAGATGTTTTCCAAGTGGCAACCCTTTGGCGACTTTATGCTCAACTCTCTAGTCCAGTGGTGCCCAAACTGTGGTCCGGGGACCCCTGGGGTCCCTCGAAGACATCTCAGGGGGTCCGCCGACTGCTTCGAAAATAAAATAATATTAACAGATTAGGTACCCAGCTTTCAGTAATGACTCAGTGGGGGTTCCCCGGATTTCAAAATTGGTTCAGTGGGGTCCCTGGATTCCAGTAATGATAAATTGGGGGTCCACAGAAGTCAAAAGGTTGGCAACCACTGCTCTAGCCTGTGAACACGCAGGCACGAGGACACTGAGAAAAAGCTTTTTTTCCCAGCTGCAGCGGACACATAGGGCCCGATTCACAAAGTTAAACTTGTCCCGGACTCTGTGTTGCTCTTGCTAACCTGTGTGCTTCTCCACCATCCCCTGTGTTGCTCTCCCTCGTGTATTGCTTTTGCTATTCCACATTGCTTTCTGCCCCCAACCAGCCTCTGCTACCCCCACCCTAATGGGGAACAATTTTTATAACCAAAAAAAGCTTGCACCACTTCTATTTTCATTCATAATATTTTTTACCCATTCATTTCGGATTGGTAAATAACAAAAAAAAAAAGAGGCATTTGCGTCACTATGGAAGCGCTTGCGTTTTAATGCATGAATGCACAGACAAAATGACGTGCCCACAAGCAGATGAGACTTTTTTTCTCATTGACAGAGCCATTAGGCCCCAAAGATGAGACCTATTGGCTTTGGAAATTCTTGTTTCTCTAGGTTTTCTCCCCAGAATGGAGAATAACTGCGTGGACCCAGACATAATAGAACCTTTACTGTGCATTTTTCCCCATTTTGGGGGTAAAATCACTGACATAATCTATCTGCTCTTATGAGTGAGCAGGTGTCCGCTGGAGGTGTGCTTTGTGGCGGGTGATGTGGGCCTCCTGATGTTCAGAGGGGGCTTCTGACTGTCCGGTGTCCGCATGTCCTGCTCCCGACTCTGTCAGCCGGGGGTCTCATTATGCTGCTTGGTGGTCTCCTTGCTCGAGATTATCAGAGCTGGGGCTCGCAGACCCAAGAATTCAGGACTCATAAACACTTGTAATTACTGTTTATGTAATTCCACCCAGAGTTATCCCATGTGGTTGAAAACTGCACCGCTAAAAATGAGAGCGGAAGTGCGTGGGGTCCTCAGTGTGTTCTTAATGCTGTGTGCACACTCAGACCTAAACTATTCTCCAGTGCTTAATTTGTAAATAAAAAGGTGCCGGTGCCCAAAGCCCTCCTCTTAAACACGCGGCTGCTGCCATTAAATGTGCAAACACGGAATACTGAGGCAGCGTAATCCTGAAGCCTTCACGGGCCTCTTCAATCCATATAAAGCCCCTCCCTGCCCCTTCAACTCACTCTTGCAGCTTTCTACTTTCTCCCTTTGTGACGCTTTTTCGTTTTTCTCTTCCTTCGTGTTTCCCATATGTGTCTTTTGCTCGCAGCAAATGCTTGAGGCAGAAGAATAATCACCGGCCCTCAAAAAAAAGTGCTGGTGCTCAGCACCGGAAACAAGCACAAATTAAGCACTGCTATTCTCAAAACAGGGGTGTTTGCAAGTGGTTACAGAGGACCCACTGAGTTTGCGTTTTGAAGAATCATCACTATGTAAATGATTCCGATTCAGATGCGGCTTCTGTAAATTCACGTTCTTATGAAAATCAGACATGGATCCGTGTGCCCTGGAACAACTTTAGACAGCCCCCCAAAGTGCACCCGTTGATAGCTTCACGACAAGAGCTTTCCTAATGACGCGAAGTGCTGATCTCTAGGTCGGGCGTTGGAATCCGGCACCGCAAACTTAGCTTTCATCCTTCTGAGGTCCGTGCCTTGAATACATTTACCTTTAATGCAGTGCATACCTTAAAACACCTCTTATTGCCTACGAACAGCAAAAGTTTGGTTCGACATGCTACATGGACCAAAAACACAGTCCCAGCAGAGGCAACCTTGCAGCACAAACAGAGGAGGCGACTGAAAAAGGGGTAACATTTAACACACAGTAGTAGTACAAGAAAGCCTTTATTCAGTTATAAACAACCAAAAAAGAACACAGTACCATTGTATGCAATATATATCACATTTCATAAAATCTACACCGATAAAACAGATGAGAAAAATAAATAAAAACAGTTAATCAGTGTCCAAATCCAGGTTCAACATACATTTACGATCACTTATATGCCAAGCGAGCACTGTTCCTTCCAACAGACACCACCTAACAACTATCACGCAAAATATAGCAATATTTCAACAGCAAGGGAATAAAGTGCATTGATCACAGTACAGTTATTTGCCAACCACTTTTTGCAGCTTTATAACAGCTGCAAAACTCCTGTATACTGCATAGAAAACCACTTCAGTTTGCAGTAATTGTAAATGGAGCAAAGCTGGCCTACAGGTTCTGATGTGGAGCTTTCTGAGCAGCGTGGTTAGAATATTTCTCCTTGATACCCTATATAAATAGCAGAAAAAACAGAAATGCAACTGGGATTGGGTAGACTTTGAGTCACGGTACAGGCCAAGAGGACTTTCTTGCAGTATGCCTGTGACAGGTACGAGATAGTATCTCTGTATACTAGGTGTACTATAAAGATACGGTTCCATACGGTTACGTCATTAAGGGAACACAGGCCTCAACCATCTTTTTTCTATATTCAGCTTTGGCTCTTTGGCATGCCAAAAAGGCCAATAAACCAAGATCATTAACGTGCATATCTATTTTCTGAGGGTTATTAAAAAGCTCTTTCCATCCAATGGAATACAATTGGGCCTTTGCATATTGCACCCACTGGATATTACACACTTTGCCTGAGTTCATGCAGTCCCTAATCACTGAATGATTGAGTGTTGCTTCCAGATCAATATCCATAACAGTTCCAGGGCTTTATGAACAGTATCCCCCAGATAATTCAGGCCCAGTTCTTCATGACATATGTTGGCAGGTACACTCCTTGATAATGGAAGGAGTTTACGCAAAAAACAATTGTCAGAAACCTGCAACTTTGCCTGTTCACAAAATCCACAGATACCTGCACTGAATGAGGCCAAGGAAATACATCTGGCTTTATAAATGTTGATTATCGCCTCAACAGGTGTACTACCCAGCTTCTTCAAAAGTGTTGACACCCTCATCTGCTCAAAATGCATACACCTCACTTTTATCAGAAGCTTCCAAGTGTTTTTAAGATCAAAGGGAATTCCTGAGGGGGAGATTTAAGCAAAGCGGCCCCTTAACGCCCCCCTACAGCCACCATGTGTGTGCCGTATTTAAAATATGGCGCACCATGGAACAGGGTAGCGGGCAATAGAGGCATGACGCTATTGATGTACAGTTCAGGGTTAGTGCCAACATTTTGGCGCTAACCCTGAACAGTACATAGGGGTCCATTGTAACCAATGGTGTGCCCCCTTTTAACGCCTGTTAAAAATGCAGAAAAAAAATGCAGCAAAGAAATCTTTGAGATTTCTTTGCTCCATTTTTCGGCCCCCCCTAATGGAGGAACACCCCACTTGCATACATTATGCCTAGCAGAGGCATAATGTGGCACAAGGGGTTACAAGGGTTTACAAAGAGGAACAATGAATGCATTACACCACTTTGCGGCGATTTTGGCCTCATTGCATCACATAAGCATAAATAAATGATGCTAATGTGGCACAAGTAGGCGCTGGGGCTCTTAAGTCTGGGCCTAAGTATGTAAAAGTCCAGACAGTATGCAGTTTAGTGCCGCTTGCATCGAATGGGCTCACCTTTCTCACTATTGTAAAGGCTTTAGATTAATTTGTAGACAACTCTAGGCTGCCCATGAACTCCACACATCTATCCAGCAGTCCCTGGAGGCCTCCCCCAGCTCTTGACATCAGAACACAGTCATCTGCATGCATGAGGGGGGATAATTTAAACTCCTAACAAGAAAGACTCCAAGTCATTAATACATAAACTAAACAAAAAGGGGGCAATTACTCAGCCTTGTCTGACTCCCTCTGCTATTTTAATGGGGGTACACACTCTCCATTAGGTCAGTATCCAACAAATCCCACTACGGCCTCATGTAGTTTCGATAGTAAATGTACTATCTTGGACTCTTCACACATTGCCAACAATTTCATCCATAATTTATCTCGGTCAACATTGTTGAATGCGAAGCTGAGGTCTATGAAGGCCAGGTAAAGACACCCACCCTTGATGTGAAGGTATTTACCTATCATAAGATGGAGGTTCAAGTACTGAAAAACTTTAAAACACAGATTTTCCTACTGTCCACTCCTTTCGAGCCGCCCTGATACTATCTCAGCATAGTTCCGCGAAGTTGCTCAAATGGCATGCAGTGCCTCAAATACATATCATGGATTTGGGACATAGTAACACATTGGTTGAAGAGAAAACTAGTGCAGCAAGCAAGATAAAATACAACTTAAGTAAACCAACTCTGTGAAACACCGGAACAACCAAACTCTGAGAGATGCAGGTTCAAATATGTTAGACTATTGGACTGCATAAAAAGGAGTCCCAGGTGAGCCATCTCAGCAGATATCAGCTCTGTAATATTATTGGGAAGTCTTTGCTATACAAATTACAGCTCAATGGCTCATGCTTTATTTGTCTGGTTAGCTGTCAAAAGTACTCATTTTAAAATAGTGGGATTTATCAGGTGTCAGTGTGCACCTCTTCCACCGGTGTGGTCGTCCTCATGATTACAAAATGATGAGTTTTTCAGATTGTATGTTCACTTTAGACGTCCTGATGTTCTAAATTATTGTTTTCTATTTTTTATTACATTTATGTTAAAGTAGTCAGACACTATATATGAATGACATCACATTTTACAGCAGGATGAGGTGAAAGAGTCACAGTTGCACATAGTAATGAATGAGAAAGGATCAGAAGACCAGAAGATTGTGTCAGTGCTGAGCTTAAGAGCAACACTGACACATACACAAAAATTCTTGAAGCTAATCTGTAGTCCAATAGAACAGTACATCAATGGTTTGGAGTGTCCAAGTCAAAGGAACCTCAGGTCATCTCTGGGGTACCACAGCAGTCAATAATGTGACCCTAGTGGGGAGAATAATGTAGGTGGCCCTCCATGCTCCTGCGGCTTCCAATGTGCTGATGGGTTGTCCTCAGTTCGTAGTTTTAAGTATACATCGTACGGACTGGTGAGAATGTTGTGAGAGGTCCCTCACAGTGGTCATCTTTTTGCTGTTCCTTGAATGTCGATAAGACTTTGCTGCATTATAAGGCTATGGGTTGTTTCTAGAAGCTCCTGGCCTCCTCTCTCAACAGGAAGATGGATTCCATTTTGCCACATTGTGTTACTAGTGCACGCCAGTAGATAACCCCTGGCAGGGATGGGACTTTCCAGTGCATGGTGATGGTATATCCTGCGCGGGGAAAAGTCATGACCAGAAACCAACTGTTAACCTTCCCAGTTTTGGGGGGCTTGTAGAGATCTAGGATATAACTTTCTGGGCTTTGCCGGACAGTATGTTGTAAACATATTAGTTATTTCAAGCCAGAGGCAGTAGCGACTGGACAGTCCCAAAACATGTTTAATATCTGCATACTGAACTCAGGAGCGAGGGCATGTGGTGCTCTTTGTGTCATATAGACCGTACTGGGCGTTAGGTAAGCCCTGGGGTGTAGGGTGTGCAATTAAATAAACTGAAATCTGTCATTACCAAATATCCTGTCGGAATGGGAGATCATTGAGTCCTATTCCTTTTGCGTAAAGGTGAGTCCCACCTCGGTTTGAGCTCATAAGTGTTCAAGGAGGCCATGATACCAGGCTATTACCCAAACCTATTGTGAATATCTTGCGTATGAGACAGGTTCCAGGTTCGGTTTGTGTAATGCCCCAAGTATCCTTAGAGGTCACTAGAAGGCATTGGCCCACTGGGATGCAGTATTGCTCAACCAACAGGTCAAAAGGAGTAAGATTATCATCTTGAAATAAGTCTCCCATGCAGAACATCACTGATCATACAAATTATTGACCATGGGGGGAGTAATGCGCTGTCTAAAGCAGTGGAGACTGCGGAGCGGGATTCCAGGAGCATAACTTGCAGTTTCAGAGATGGATAAAGCCCTATGGTAACAGTTGTGTGCTACACAAAAGAGGTTGTTGAAGTATCAGGGGCATGGCATTTGGTAGAAAAGCTTTGCGGATTAAATCTAGGGTGCCCAGTTTGGATTAATGACCTACCTTCCTGGAGGAGCTGGCCTGCGATCCATCCTGAAGACCACTGTAATTGTGTTAGAAGGTAGTAATGCTCAAAGTCCGGAGTCCCCATGCCACCGACTTTCCCAGGGCGCTTTAGTGTGGACAATACCACTCTACTGCGGCCCCTACTGCAAATTATTTCCCCCCATCATGCCTTCTAGTATATGGACGAGATACTGAGGTAGTCGTAGGGATGAATTTGGGAAATAATAGTCTTCGTAGCAGTATCATTTTTGCGAGGGCCACCCCTTCAGGGACACTCAGTCCGAGGTTTTTCCAGAAGGAAATCTGTGCCCTGAGGCTAATATTGCTCTCATCAGATTGTTGTCAGGCATATCCATGTTCAAGTGATACATGTTAGTGCCCAAATATTTAACGGTTGTAGCCTTCCAGTTGATCATGTCTTGGTCAGGTGGAGTTTAGAGGAAAAATACACGTTTTTGACCAGTTTACGCCCAGGCCAGAGACCTTTCTGAAGGTGTTAAATTTGTGTGCTATGGTAAGTACCCCTTTACGAATTGTAAATCAGTATGTAATCTGCATACAACAATGTTCACATCTATCTCATTCTCAAGGGGGTGGCCCCATGCCTGGCCTGGGATGTGAAGTTGCATCACTGATTGTTCCATGGCAAGGGTGAACGGCAGTGGAGAGAGGGGACATCCCTGTTTGGTGCTCCACTGGACAGGTAAAGCATTGGATAGGAGCTGGCCAGTTCCAACAGCATATAATAATAATATATTTTGACTCCTAATCCCATGTATCAGAGTAGCTCAAACATGTAGGCCCAGCCAATCATAGCAAATGCTTTTTTGAGGTACAAAATAAGGCTTACAGCATATAGGCCTTTTTGTGCACCTTTGCCCATTAGATCGTGTAAACGTTGAAGAGCATATTTACAAGAAAGTGGTGCATTGGTCCTGATGCTGCGCTCTACTTGCATCGCCCCTGCCCCACCTAACAACACCGTGGTTGCACCGTATTTAAAATACGGTGCATCATGGCAGTTGTTCGGACAATAGTGTCAACATTTTTAACACTATTGTTGTGCTTTGCTGCACTAGGGTCAAAAAGTTTGACGCTAGTGCAGCAAAGCACTGGGAGGCCCATGGATTTAAATGGGTGCGTCTTTTTCACACCTGCTCAGAGCCTAAAAAATGGCGCAGTGAAATGTAAATTTCACTGTGCCATTTTTTTGGACCTCCCTGTGTTGGAACGCCCCTCTTGCATACATTAGCCTGACGCAGGCATAATGTGGTACAAGGGGTTGCAAAGTGGAGCAATGCAAGCATTCCGCCACTTTGTAAATACGGCATGGGAAAAGCCACCAAGGTGGCACTACGGCTTGTAAATATGCCCCTGAATGTCTAGAAAAGTGGATCTCCATGAAATGAAACTGTTTTGGTCGAAGTGGACCAATTGATGAGCAGCACTAGTCTCATTACCATTATTTTACTTAGGACCGTATAGTCATTACTAAGTGTTGCCAAGGGCCTATGTGAGCCCACTTCAAGGAGATCCCAGCCTGGTTTAGGCAAGGAAACTAGTAGGGCTTCACTTATAAAGGGAGTAAGAGTACCTGCCTCCAGTGCAATATCATAAAGGTCAGCTAGGCATGATGTATAGACATATAGATCTTATGGAACTTGAGGAGGGAATCCGTCTAAGGCAAGAGACTTACTCATGGTGAAGTTTCGATTTGTCCCACAGACCTCTTTTCCGTGATAGGGCTCTCTAGTACCCTGTGGCCAGAAGATAAACCAGGAAAAACCAGGCCCTCAATGAGCTCAGATATTTGGTTCTATGATGCAGGGTCCAGAGCTATATAAAACACCATGTTGGGTTATAAAGATAGTGTGGATATCTGCTTGAATATGTGTTATGAAGTTCTCAGCAGTATGAATAGCCAAGATAGGGTGAGTGTTGTTTGATCAGCCAGTAGTCTGCCCCATTTATCCCCTCAATATGAGTTTTTGGAAGGTGAGTGTCATAGTGATTTGACAAGTTGTGCTGGGTGTTCCTAGGCCAAGGACCATTTTCTGTTGAGGCTACAGTCCGTACATGTCCAACACTAGGGTTTGTAAGGAGAGTTTGACTTTACTAAGACTGCGGGCTATGGTATGTAGAGCTCCGTTTACTGAACAAGTGCAGTTTCCATGGAGGAGAGTTTTGAATGCATCCCGTGCTACCAATATGGAAGAGTTGGTGCCACTATTGTCAGCACAGTAGTTTATGATACCTTCTTGGACCTGCTCTTTGAAAGCTGAGACCTCTAGAGTGGTGGATTATAGCTTCCAAGCCAGGACATGGGATATCATTTTGACCAATGTGAAAAGTAATAGCAAGGGGTTATAGTCTGACAATTTATTGCCCAGATGTTAAACATTAAGGACTTGTGATTGTAGGGAGAGCGGGCAAAGGAAGCAATCTATGCAGACATGTTAGTCATGCAGGGCGGAGTCGTAGGAATAAACCCTAGAATCTGGGTAGATAGTCGTCCATATGTCAATATGTCAAGCTGGAGCCAGGGAGGCATGAGCAGTCTCATGCGGCACCACATAATCCTCTCCACAGGGAAGATGCGGCCAATCCATCCTGGAAAGTGTGCTTCCAGGGAGGAGAGACAAAGTGAAGGTGGAAACCAAGAGCCCTTCTTGTGCACCACAGGGGGATCCAGCCTTCATGGCAAGTCAGGTTTTGAGGATAGAGAAGGAGGCCTGGACGGCCATCCTGGCCCAGGCCAGTAGTAAGCCTTAGCCCTGGTCAAGGTACAGTGGAGTTGGCTCAATCAGCCCCCTTTAGGAGGGTGAGGGCAGCAATGTGGGCAGTGCTCACAGGGCAGGCTGGTATCTGAGGGGAAGGGCACCAGGCAGTCCCTTGGTTGGTCAAACAACTTGGACCCCGATCCCACAAGTGACGTGGTTGTGCTCAAGGCACCCTCCTACATTTCACAGCAGACAATGCAGGTCGATCAGGGGCCGGATTGTGGCACACTCTTGTCCCAATCCTCTGTGGTAGAGTCGCTCCTCTAACAGGCGTGGTCACCCCTTGGTTTCCCCCATCGTATCCGGTAGACCTTAGATAACCGGGCCATGATGGCAACTCGAGCGAGGGTAATCCTGCCCACAGTCGTGGCAATCAGAAGCTGCCAGTGAGTACAGCAGTGTAGGACAGAGTATTATATGCACAATAGGTGTCCACATGTGTGCGGATTTATTAGCATTTAATAAGCTGGCTGGGAGCTCTTCATTTGAGTGTCCATCATCTTGGTGTGGCAAACCACACCCGAAGTATTAAATGATGAGTACACCAAGCCTCCTTAATTTTGTTGAATTAAAAAAATGTGGACATTACAAGACTTCAGGTTATACGGTTAAATGGTGGCTACAGAGCGGCCTAGGGAATGCACTGACGTCACTAGCCTGACATCCCAACAAGCAAATATACTCCTCCAGCTAACCATACTGGGTTGTTATTTTCCTTGCATTTGCCATTGGGATGAGTGGTGCCTAGACTTTGAGAAGCTCCTTTTTATTCCCTTTATCTTTGTTCTTTTCCTTTCTACTTGGAAGGATGCCTGGACTCACTTTTACGTATTTTTGTTTATTTTGTTGTCAATTGGAACAGTTGGGGTACAGATGGATCATTGACGTACGTAGCTCACTTATGCCTGCAGTAAGATGGAGTTGTAGGCTCCATATCTTACTTGCCATTACTGGGCCACTTGACAGCCCCAGCTCAGAACCAGGAATTACACTGACATTTCTAGCCTAATATTCCACCAAGAAATAAGTACTGCTTCATCAAAGAATAGAAAACTTGTTACGTTTATTTTTTTTTAAATGGCAGCCTGTTTGTTTATCCTTCTTTCTTTCATCAGGTTGAAGGATACCTTGAATCTGAGTAGACCTTTTAACTTATTTTACCATTTGTACTTTTCCTTAAATTGAGGAGCCTGGACTTGCTTTTACTTATTATTATTCACACTGTTGTGATTTGGATCTATTCTGCTGCCTGACTTCTGCTTCTAGGCCAAATAATGGTGATCACAGGGTAGAGGCACAGAAGAGATGTGCAGCGGGCCTGCGGCTGGAGCAACAAAAGCATGTAATCAGTTTGTTGGTTCAGAAACACTGCTCATTACATTAAAGGTGGGCTCACACTTTAAATTGGTTTCATATTCTCATCACCCTGTTCCCTATCTATGTCAAATGGGTGGATAAATTAGTCAATCACTGTCCAGCAATGTTTAAATACCTAATTGTTCTAAGTGGTTTTGACACATGGGCTAAATCACCAATCATCCCCACTGCTAAGCAACCGAAAAAAACTAGGGGTGGGTGATAAACTCCGCTCCTCCAGCAGAGTTCGTGGAGTTTTGCCCACTCTATCCTTTGCTTGGAGCTTAGAGTACCAGAAAAACTCCACCAGCCACTGCGTGGCAGAAAGTTTTCTTGCGCACTGCTCTCCAAAGTTAAGTTGCCGAGTGCAAGACAGAAAACCGAGCGCTAGATCGCCTCCCAGCGAGATTTCTCAACACAGGCGGTCATGGCAGGTCACTACCGCTCACGTTAAGAAAGCTGCTGCTTGTGTTGAGAAAGCTGCCACTCGAGCAGTAAATCTACTTGAGCGGCAGAAAGAAGTAGTGCCCTCTGGCACACAACTTGGTTCTGTTCACGCTGATTTTTCAGTTCTCAATGATAAAAATCAGAGCGAGCAGTGCGATGTACCGGAATTCTGACAGGTCGCTACCCCTCACGTTAAGAAAGCTGCTGCTTGTGTTGAGAAAGCTGCCACTCGAGCAGTAAATCTACTTGAGCGGCAGAAAGAAGTAGTGCCCTCTGGCACACAACTTGGTTCTGTTCACGCTGATTTTTCAGTTCTCAATGATAAAAATCAGAGCGAGCAGTGCGATGTACCGGAATTCTGACAGGTCGCTACCGCTCACGTTAAGAAAGCTGCTGCTTGTGTTGAGAAAGCTGTCACTCGAGCAGTAAATCTACTTGAGCGGTAGAAAGAAGTAGTGCCCACTGGCACACAACTTGGTTCTGTTCACGCTGATTTTTCAGTTCTCAATGATAAAAATCAGAGCGAGCAGTGCGATGTACTGGAATTTTGACACTCGTTGAACTCCACTGAATCTTGCAAAGTGTTTAGGTAACTGCGGAATTCCGGAGAGGGTGGATTAAGGGTGTGGGGTGGGGGATCAGGGTAGTTTGGTTTTTGGGGGTGGGATCAGGGTCGTTTTTTTTTGGGGGGGGTGAGGGTAGTTTGTTTTTGGGGGGTGGGGGTCGGGGTAGTTTGTTTTTTGCGGGTAGAGGTGGTGGAGTCATTGTTTTTTGGGGTTGGAGGGGTCAGGGTAATTTTGTTTTTAGAGGTGAGGTAGTTTTATTTTTGGGGGTGGGGTTGGTTGTTTTTAGGGCGGGAGGGGGTTGGGGTAGGTTTTAGGGCTCAGGGTGGGTGGGGGGTATCAGGGTAGTTGTATTTTTAGGGCGAGTGGGGGGATGGCATGCGAAAACCATGCATGCCGTTCCACACATGCCTTAACTAGGCATGCCTTAACAATGAAAAATCGTTGTAAAGGCATGCATGGTAAAGCATTCATGGAAACAACGGATATCATTCACATGATGGATCATTTAAAGTAATGCCCAATTTGTGTGGTCTTGCAATACATGTGTCAAAAAAGTGTTTTGCCTCTAAGTGACACTGCAGAAAGATTTTTTAGTTACTTGCTTGTTCTCATAAATGCAATGAGTGACCTCTAAATCCTGTTCAAAATAGTTGATTTTCTGCCAGAAGTACTACACCATCAAGAAACCTCAAACCTGGCTTGACATCTCAAGCTACCTGGGTCCATGAGTGAAGTGAGGTGGAGTGTGGATCGACAAAGAATAAACTACTGAGCTCACAAGAGCCACCTATTGACATACGTAAGACTCCATCATAAATCCAGTGGGATGAACAGTTTACCTATCAACCTGTCCACTAACCTTTCTTTACCCATTCCAAAACAAGTGTCGGATTCATTCCTTCACAGTAGATCATCCTATATTATGACTTTCCAGATCTTAAGTGCCATATGTTATGTCAATGAAGGAAGAATATATGTGATGATGCACAGGTATTTTATATCAATATAAAGGAAAGCCTTGATAAACAATTAATAACCTTAATAGTTTAATCTATCAGATTAGAACATTTTACAGTTTTTTTAGATTTTACTCTTAATTCATATTCTATGGTTTTGAGAAAGTTTCTGCAAAAACAAATAATCAAATAGATTCTTTCACAGAAATATGAAGACCACTTCAACAATTTGATCTACATGAAGTAGTGAAAATGATTGTGATTGAAAAAGACAAGCACAATCTTATAAAGTCCACAATGGGTAAATTTACATCAAGTATAGGCAGATTTGTTGTATTATGGAGCTCAGACCGCTAGATACTTTAATAGTGTAGTACTTTTATCAAAAATACGTGAACATCCATAGAGTTTTCACCTTTACTCTAGACATGTACTTGTATAGTTTGGTTGAAAACAATAAAATAAGATTGTTAGCATGACAAAAACGATTCATATAATTCAATGTTCATAACAGTAGGTCAAATATTTAATGCAGGACAAATTGTGGGCCTCTGTCATAAACAAAAAAGTATTGTGGTGTGATCCCATTTCCAATTGGTTCGTCTAACCAGTGGAGTAGAGATTGAGTTCTTACTGGTCAAAAATGATGCCAAAACCCAGGACTCATATTTACAATAGTTTCTCTGTTCATGCCACAAACAGGCAGACTAGATGTATGTTTGGAGAGGAAGAATGAGAAAGAAAAGATTTTTAGAAGCTAAACAAAGAGTCCAGCAAAACAAAGCAGATCCTAAACAAAAAGCAGTAGGGAAAGTAACTCACCATTATCACCTCCAAGATAACCTCTTGACATCCATCTCATTGCAGGGTCTTTTGAGTTTCAAAGCCATTCACCCAAGGATTGTCAGTGATCAACTAGAAAACACAAATAGCATTTGTTCTTTATTGTCTGGTCTGTATACACTGGTAACATTTCCAGGTAAAACCTGTGAACACATTACATTTCTTTTGAAAGTGAATGAGGAACTTTCTTTAGTGAAGTCTTCAAGCTGTCATAGATAGACTCTTGCTCTAAGCAAGACTGCTGGTTTAAGGATGACAGTACTTTTCTTTGTAGGTGACTAGGCCAGTCCTACAACAAGTTGCAACTGTCGTCCCAATCCTCCCAGCTCACAAGCAGTACCTCACCTAAAACCCAACAGTAAACGGTGATTTGTGGCACCCTTTACGGCTGGACTCAAAAGTGTGACATCTCAGGGAGGTTGTGGTTAAACAGAGATTACCTTTTTCTCACATGAACAAAATGTCTCAGTCATGACACAGGCAATGAAAGAGATGCAGTGAAGTTTCAATAAGGTTTATTAACAAGAGTGCAATCTATTGTAAATTGCATGGGCTGCAATGATTAGGAAAATGAACAATGCAAGAAACAGAATGGTAAAAACAAGAGTCATGAATTCAAAGACCCCCACCATCTTGCAATAACATAAACTATGAATTGAAGTTATGCATTGATTTCATAACCCAAATCTAGGGCTGGTGCAGCCCCGTGCTCATTCTGAATTTGTTTGAATACTTCCAGAAAGTGTTGGGGTACCATATGTGGTAGTATAAATTGAAAAGAAGACTGTACCACATGTGGCGCAGTCATCCACTGAGGGAACCATCCTCAAGGGCAAGAAAATTGTAAGAATTCTATGCTTTTTCTTCGGCATGTATGGGAAAACACAGCTGCAAGCTGATTATTTTTCTCGGCTATTCAGAACAGGATTATTTCTCAGGCACTTTACCCATGATAATGTTTGTGGATTAATCCCAGTAGTAGCCAATTGGTATCCAGTAGGTGCTGGACGCACTGGTGTTGTCTTCAGAGTTCGCATTACGAACTCAACAAGTCTATATAGTGTAACTATTTCAGGGTATAGATTGTGCAGATCTGTTGCCTGCATATTTATGATGTTCTTGATAAGTAATCGGAATTTCAAAATACCGGTATGCTTGGTATCTTTGTGGTACATTTGCAATTCTGTATGTGTGGTGTGAAAAACTTAAAAGTACATGTTTTTTCATACACCACACCCTGTCACGTGGGCTGTCTAGGGTCTACCTTAGGAGTGACATATGTATTAATAAGGAAGCTTCAGGCCCGGTAAAGAGGTTAGTTTGCCAAGTTGAATTACGAGGTTAAAATTAAATACAGATGCTGCACTAGCAGACCTAAGAAATGTTTTGAAGTGTTGCTTAAGTGGGGGACGCAACAAGTGCTGGTGGCCTACAAGTAGCATTTAATTTACAGGCCCTGGGTACCTGTAGAACCCCTTTACTAGGATCCTGGAAGTAAAGTAAAGGTGCCATTTGGTTGTACGGCACTTTTACCATGTTTAAACGAGAGAGAGACAAGTACATTAGCACTGGTTTGCAGTAGTAAGATGCAAACAGTTTTAGGCCAACAAAAAGTATATCCAGAAGATAGAAGGGGTGAAGGTTAAAACATTGGGGGAGACCCTGCACAAAGATCTAGGACCAACTGTATTCTTTTAGAAAAGTTAAAGGGAAAAGAAAATACAAATTCCTTTAGGATCTGATGCACTTTGTAGAGAAGAGGCTTACAGTGTAGACTAAACCTCAGCATCATTTGTTAAGGGTTGCACAGGTTCGGACATGCTGGTAAGGCTGCCATGTTGAGAAAGAAGAATGCTCAAGGGTGGTGCTGTGAACAACAACAAGCAATTGGTTCTTGATTAGCGGCCATATTGAACTTTGTTCTCATCCGGTGGCAGGTGTAGGTTAATCAGGGCTCCATCACCTCAGTTATCACTGACTGAAACGTGGGTTTAGAATTTTGCAGAGGTGATGGGTATTTGATATTAATGCCTGGAAATCCAGAATTTGCGTACACTTATTTACACAAATAATGTCAGAACCTTTGGGCACAGGTCTCTCTATTTTCCTGTACAGAAGAAGGCACTGGAAAGAGTAGAAACTGACCCAGCATTAAGTGTGGCTGTCTTTTTGTCCCCAGACCCTACAGATGTAATGCCATAAGGCATCTAGGGCACTTTGTGCTGAAACACCAGGTAGTCAGGTAAGGAATATCAGGTAAAACAGCCAACTAATCCAATTTGTTGGAGTGGTGACTTCTTCAGTCTTAGTAGGCAAGTTCAGTCAAAGAGAGAATCAGGAGAATATGAAATAGTTGTTCTTTTATTTGTCCATGAATTATAAAAATCTTTGAGTGGCCTCTAATTGGCATATACAATGGAAGTTTCCATTCCTATTGGTTTAAACGTTAAACCTAATGTGTACTAATATTAGGTTTCTCCTGAGCCATCTTACACCCACATTACCAAAATGTGACATCAGAAAACTCTGAGAGTTCGCTTGAAGGAATCTCTCATGTTACTTCCTGTTAGAAATGGGGTCTCTGGTTGACAGTCAGGTTACCCCCTGTTCAAGCAAGGACCCTCACTCTAGTTAGGATAAAAGAGAATCACCCTCAGCTAACCCCTGCTTACCCCCTTGGTAGCTTGGCAGAGCAGTAGGCTTAACCTCAGAGTGCTGGGCGTAAAGTATTTGTACCAACACACACAGTAACTTAATGAAAACACTACAAAATGACACAACACCAGTTTAGAAAAATAGGAAATATTTATCTAGACAAAACAAGACCAAAACGACAAAAATCCAACATACACAAGTCAAGTTATGATTTTTTAAAGGTTTAAAATAAAAAGAGTCTTTAGGTAGTTGTAACACCACACTAGCGCTGCTAGCGTGAAAATGTACCTGATTTGCGGCAAAAATAACCCCGCACGGGCGGTGTGCGTCGAAAATAACCCTGCACGGGTATATGCGTCGAAAACAGCTCGGCACGGCGAGGCGCGTCGAAAAAGCCAGCCACGCGACGGTCCGAAAGTCCCGCGGCGCTGGTTGCGATCTCTCAGCCTTCGTCAGCGATGCTGCGCGTCGTTTCTCCTGCTCCGGGCGTCGATTCTCCGGTCGCGTTTCCTGCGGCGTCGTTTCTCAGCTGCGGAGTCGGCGTCGCGTCGTTTTCTCAGCCGCGATCGGATTCGCGTCGATCTTTTCTCCGCACGGCGCTCGGTGCGTGTATTTTTGTCCTTAGGCTGCCAGCCTCTCCTTTCAGGGTCCCAGGAACTGGAAGGGCACCACAGAGCAGAGTAGGGGTCTCTCCAGAGACTCCAGGTGCTGGCAGGAAGAAGTCTTTGCTATCCCTGAGACTTCAACAACAGGAGGCAAGCTCTACATCAAGCCCTTGGAGATTTCTTCTTCAAGATGGAAGGCACACAAAGTCCAGTCTTTGCCCTCTTACTCTGGCAGAAGCAGCACTGCAGGAAAGCTCCACAAAGCACAGTCACAGGCAGGGCAGCACTTGTTCCTCAGCGATCAGCTCTTCTCCCGGCAGAGGTTCCCCTTGATTCCAGAAGTGTTTCTAAAGTTTGTAAGTTTGGGTGCCCTTCTTATACCCGTTTTAGTCTTTGAAGTCACCTTTCTTCAAAGGGGACTCACACCTTCTTGTGAAATCCTGCCTTGCCCAGGCAAGGCCTCAGACACACACCAGGGGGTTGGAGACAGCATTGTCAGAGGCAGGCACAGTCCTTTCAGATGAGAGTGACCACTCCACCCCTCCCTCCTAGCAGAGATGGCTAATCAGGAAATGCAGATTACACCCCAGCTCCCTTTGTGTCACTGTCTGGTGTGAGGTGAAAAACAACCCAACTGTCAAACTGACCCAGACAGGGAATCCACAAACAAGGCAGAGTCACAGAATGGTTTAAGCAAGAAAATGCTCACTTTCTAAAAGTGGCATTTCCAAACTCACAATCTTAAAATCAACTTTACTAAAAGATGTATTTCTAAATTGTGAGTTCAGGGATCCCAAACTCCACATGTCCATCTACTCTCTAGGGGAATCTACACTTTAATCATATTTAAAGGTAGCCCCCATATTATCCTATGAGAGAGACAGACCTGGCAACAGTGAAAACGAAATTGGCAGTATTTCACTGTCAGGACATATAAACCACATTACTATATGTCCTACCTTATCCATACACTGCACCCTGCCCTTGGGGCTACCTAGGGCCTACCTTAGGGGTGCCTTACATGTAAGGAAAGGGAAGGTTTAGGCCTGGCAAGTGGGTACACTTGCCAAGTCGAATTTACAGTGTAAGAATACACACACAGACACTGCAGTGGCAGGTCTGAGACATGATTACAGAGCTACTTATGTGGGTGGCACAACCAGTGCTGCAGGCCCACTAGTAGCATTTGATTTACAGGCCCTGGCACCTCTAGGGCACCTTACTAGGGACTTACTAGTAAATCAAATAGGCCAATCATGGATAAACCACTTACATACAATTTAAACAGGAGAGCATATGCACTTTAGCACTGGTTAGCAGTGGTAAAGTGCTCAGAGTTGAAAAGCCAACAGCAACATGTCAGAAAAAAATAGGAGGCAGGAGGCGAAAAAGACTGGGGATGACCCTGCATAAGCAAAAGTCCAACACGACCCCCTACCAGCCTAAAGCCAGGGGAGAACAATCAATACCTTGATGTACTTCCCTGATTGGGGCGATAGAACCGGGACCCAGGCCCACAACAGCAGGGGCATGTTCCAGTTCTACGCCTTCCTGACTCCAGTTGGATCCCTCTGTCCATACTCTCAGGGCCCACTAAGCTAACCCATGGGGAACCCTTCTCCACATCTACAGACACCATCTGTGCAACACCTAACTTTACTTTGCTCACAGATGTATTGCAATGGGCAGATAGTACCACCAGGGCCAACACAGTGGTGTTGCCCACTCCACCCCCGGGGTGTGACTCTCGTCCTCCCCCCCCCAGGGGCAACTCTGTCCACCAGGACAGCAAGCCACAGTGGCCCCAGACAACTGTCAGGGATGAGAGCCCGACCTCAGGCCTCTCTAACCACTGTGACTGTGGAGAGTGGGGGGTGGTAGCCCCAGGTGCCTGGCACCCTTTGACCACTCTCTCTTCCACCAGGTCAGGGATGTTAACCTGACCCTGGTCCTCCCCTCTGGGGCTCTGTACCCTCCCTGCAGAAGCGGCACCCCCAGAGTCAAAAACTGTCAGGGTGCTTGTAGAAGCAGTCCTGCACAATTCTTCCATCAGTGCAGGGATGTTAACCTGCAACTGATCCTCCAACCTGGGGTCTGTACCTTCAGGTTGGACCAGGGCCAGGGGTGAGGCTTCCCTCCCCCTGCCCTCTCTTCTGGGGTCCTGAACCACCCAACTAGGAGCGGCCCCCCCAGAAGACAACATGGTAGGGGCACTGTTAGCAGTAGCCCCTTCCTCCAGGTCAGGGGGGACACCCTTAACCTGGCCTCCCAATCCAGGGCCTGTACCCACAGACTGGATCACTGCCTGGCAAACCAGGACTTCTTGGGGGGCATACCTACCCCCTACCAGGTCAGAGTTTACCCTCTGAACCTGGTCATCCAACCCAGGGTCACCACCCTGCGGTTGAACCACTGCCTGGCACACCAGGACTTCCAGGGGGGCACACTTACCCCCCTCAAGGGACACACTGTCCCGAAGGGCCACACAAGAGTCTGGCTGGCGCAGGTCTCCTGACCTCTGCCCATCTGACAGAGTCTGGATTCCCCCCAACCCAGAAATGGTCTCACCAAGGTCATTCATGGGGGGCTCTGCTCTCAGAGCTGACCCCTGACCCTCCAGGTTCTCCACTGGGGTCCGCAACCCCCTCTCAACCCTCTGTCTGGACTTCTGCACCCCCTCACTAGGAGTGGTACTGCCAGACACCAGAACTGGTGGGACGCTGGCTACAGCCGCCCCCCCAAGTTCTCCTGACACTGTGGGGTCTCCCTCAACAGATGGCCCTATGGTACAGGCTAGGCTCCCCTCCTGGTGTTCCCGCAGGGAACCCTCCAGGACCTGGGACCGGATCTCGGGCACCTTGGGCCTCAACCCATCCCCATTCCCTCTCCTCTGAGACTGGACATGGGGTCCCTCACCCATCCCACTACACTGGGACCTACCTGGGACACTACAATCCTTCCCTACCTCACCTGGTTGGGAATTACCTAGACCACTCCTCTCAGGAGCACCCCCAAATGCCTCTTCAGACTCTCTGGTACTCACCCAGAAGTCTGCCTCCATTGTAAGCTCCCTGGGGTCAGAGAACTCACACTCCACCTGGTGTTGGCATAGCTCTGGAAAATAAGGACTAGACATATGCTCTCCAGCAATTACATCACTCAGCCCCTCACATGAATTAACCAAAGTACCCTTCACCCAACCATCCAGTGACTCTGCTTTGAAAAAGCACCCCACATCACCCTCCTGAGACTGGTGAGACAGTACCTGACTGTCCCTGACACTCAACCCACACTCTTCTGGGATGTTTTCACACTCCATAACCAGGACTTCTACCTGGGGGGAACCCCTCTCCCTGTCACTCTCACCTAGAGTCAGTAGAGTGTCCCTCCCACCAGTAGGAATATGACTCCCCATGCCAGTTCCCCAATCCACCTCAGGGACCCTGTGCATCACTGGAGCTACCTCATACCCCTGACCCTCCTGGCGTGTGTTAACTCCCTCCTTCAAGTAGGGCACCACCTCTCTGGGCATGTGCACTTCTGCAGCATCACTGGATATACAATTGTTGCTGCCACCATTCCAGCTGGACTCAGCCCTCATGACTTCCAGCTCTTTCAATTTAAGCTCGTAAGCATAAATCATTTTTTTAATCTCTAAGTTCCTCCTCCTTTCTTTCAACTTTTCCCACTTGTCATACTCCCTTTGCATCTTCAACTTTTCTGCCTCCAACCGGCGAACCCTTTCTGCCTGTCTGTCCTGTAACTCTTCAGGAGTCAGACCCTTGGGTGACACCCTGCCATCCCTCCTGGGGACCCTCCCCCCAGGCGTGACAGGTTCCTCCACTACACCACTGTGTATCCTCTGCACTTCCCCCCCATATTCTCCTCCTCTGTGTGCCTTCCAGCCTTCTTGATTGTCACCCAGGCCCTCTGTGCCTGTTGCAGCTCCCCCTCCCTTGTGGAGCTCTCAGTGGGACAGTCAAGATCTTTAAGGAACTGTTTCAATTGAGCAACTGAGTACTCCTTCAGTTTCTCCATTTCAAACACAGCTCCAGCTGTTGCATCTCCAGATTGAGACATGATGGTCACAAGTGCAAAGTTCCAAAGGCAGAAAATAATTTCCCAATGAAGAAAAAAGAATCAGTCAAGGGATCAGCAAAATCATGGAAGTAGAATAAAAAGAGTCCTTAAGAGAAAAATCAAAAGATCACCAAACAAGTAGTATGTGGTCACGTAGTGGTCTGAGATCAAAACAGTAGTGTACACTTAATTACTGTATGTCAAGTACAAATACAAGTCCAAATCCCGACCGCTGGTCACCAATGTTAGAAATGGGGTCTCTGGTTGACAGTCAGGTTACCCCCTGTTCAAGCAAGGACCCTCACTCTAGTTAGGATAAAAGAGAATCACCCTCAGCTAACCCCTGCTTACCCCCTTGGTAGCTTGGCAGAGCAGTAGGCTTAACCTCAGAGTGCTGGGCGTAAAGTATTTGTACCAACACACACAGTAACTTAATGAAAACACTACAAAATGACACAACACCAGTTTAGAAAAATAGGAAATATTTATCTAGACAAAACAAGACCAAAACGACAAAAATCCAACATACACAAGTCAAGTTATGATTTTTTAAAGGTTTAAAATAAAAAGAGTCTTTAGGTAGTTGTAACACCACACTAGCGC